>NC_057804.1:377723568-377913568 GCF_018294505.1 Triticum aestivum | reverse complement strand
AACGACCTTGTGGACCCACAGAAAGCGTCACACATGAGTATCGAGTGTCGTGTAGGACAACCATCGACTGCATGTGGCCAAAACATGTATGTATGAAAGGGTTGTGTAATGTTTTAACTAACGAATTCACAACTCTGATGTGGCATCCACCTCACAAAACGGCCAACCCACATGGTGGCTCACGACTCGTAGTGTACTGCGAGCCACCCGCGACCCCCCAGACGGACACACCCACCCACACACACACACACCGCAAATCCACCGCAACTACGATGCATGTTAAATTATCCCACGGTGAACGTACATTACCAAAGGAGGGGCGTTTTAATTTAAAAAAATAGAGATCATTAAGATGTTTTAGTACATTGATTGATTTTCTAGGGGTATAATGTGCAAAAATCAAATTTGAGCTACATGCACACGTGACAATGCGCCTAAATGGATTGCAAAAACACATGTGTCTCACTGGGTGCATGTTTACTCCCCGTGCAAGAAATTTCAAACATTGAGAATCTTGATTTTTAAATTCTAGTACATCCAAAACTTACTTGAAGTTCATGAAACTTCTCATTGTAAGGGCATATTTATCCCTTAGGTGTTTTGGTGATTGATGACAATGCTTTTGCGGACTAATCGTGTGCCTTGAGTTTCTCAGACGCTTCATCACTAGGCACGAGACGATTTGGTGCCCCTTGAAGACTATTGAAGACGGCATTGTTCTACGTTTCTTTTGGGTGGATTAGAGTCGTAGGAGAGCCGTACTATTAAGAGGGGGTCCGCGTCGGAAAGGTTCGGGTGGAATCATCACGTACACGTTTCTTTCATTGTATCCTCCTTTCCCTTGCACTTTGGAGCATTCCCCGTCTATCCTCTATGTGAGTGTCCGGACTACTGTTGCTGAGCTTGCGGTTGTACTGCTCCCTGGAGCGGTAGTACCGCAGGCACTCGCGGTAGTACCGTGCCCATGCGCGGTAGTACTGCAGGAGCCCACGGTAGTACCGCTCCCTCAGAGTCGTAGTACCGTGGCTCCTAGGCCAAGTACCGCTGCGTTGCGGTAGTACGCGCGGATGTAATTTTTTACATCCGCGCCCACACGGTAGTACCGCACACCGAGGGCGGTAGTATCGCGGGTGCCCATGGTACTTACCGCTCCCCCCGAGCTGTAGTACCGTGGTTCCCTGGCATAGTGCCGTTACTTCACGGTAGTAGGGGCGGATGTAATTTTTTACATCCGCACCCACACGGTAGTACCGCGCCTTGTGGACGGTAGTACCGTGACGGATGTTTGCATCGTCTCTTTAACCGCGGAAGTAGGCACGGATGTAATTTTATTCATCCATGTCGTTTCCAGACTTTGCCTTACCTGCCTCGCGGTAGTACCGCGGGTGGGTGCGGTAGTACCGCGCTCGCGGTAGTTCTGCCTATGGTATAGTCTCTGCAGCTGCCGCGGTAGTACCGTGGTCCCCCATGGTAGTACCGCGTGGCCTTGCGGTAGTACCGCGCCCCTGGAGCGGTAGTACCACATGTCGCAGGCTGGTCTAAGTGGATAACGATTGGATCTCTTCCTTGACTATATAAGGGGCGTCTCCTACTTCTAGTTGACTACCTCTTCCACCTCTAAGCTCCATTGTTTCTCCAAGCTCCATTTTTGCCCGATATCTCTCCCTAGCCAATCAAACTTGTTGATTTGCTCGGGATTGGGTGACTAGGGCCCGATCTACACTTCCACCAAGAGATATTCGATTCCCCCCACTTATCCCTAGCGGATCTTGTTACTCTTGGGTGCTTGAGTACCCTAGACGGTTGAGGTCACCTCGAAGCCATACTCCATTGTGGTGAAGCTTCGTGGTGTTGTTGGGAGCCTCCAATTGTTGTGGAGATTGCCCCAACCTTGTTTGTAAAGGTTCGGTTGCCGCCTTCAAGGGAACCAATAGTGGAATCACGACATCCCGCATTGTGTGAGGGCGTGAGGAGATTACGGTGGCCCTAGTGGCTTCTTGGGGAGAATTGTGCCTCCACACTGCTCTAACGGAGACGTACTTCCCTTTAAACGGAAGGAACTTCAGTAACACATCCTCGTCTCCAACGGCTCCACTCTTGGTTATTTCGTGCCTTTACTTTTGCAAGCTTACTTGTGTTGTATCTATTACTTGCTTGTGTGCTAGTTGTCATTGCATCATATAGGTTGTTCACATAGTTGCATATCTAGACAACCTATTTTGTTGAAAGGTTTAAATTGATAAAGAAACGCTTAAAAATTGTTAGTTGCCTATTCACCCCCCTCTAGTCAACCATATCGATCCTTTCAATTGGTATCAGAGCCTCGTCTCTTTATTAAGGACTTTACCATTCGAAGAGTATGGTTGACACCACAAACGGTGCGGAGGAGCACTCCGGTGTGAATCCTATCTCGTCTACGGCCGATGGGGGAACCTCGGTCTCTCGTGAGGAATTCAATGTGGCTCTAGACACATTGAAAGACTCCATGACGACCAAGGTTGAAAGCATGTTTACTAAATTTCTTGAAGGACTTAAACTGTCCATCTCGCCGATGAAAGTGGGTGATCCCACTAACAAGGTGACAGATGCTACCTCCGACAAGGGGGAAGCTAATAGTGAAAAGAGTCCTTCTAGTAGTGGTAGAAATGGCACCGACATCTTTGCCCATGTGGAACCTCCAATTTATGGAGGACCGATTCCCTCTACTCATTTAAATCATGCCGGTCCTCCTCCTAAGATTGTGAAAAATGAGGATTTTGATTCTTGGGTGTATCGTTTCAAGCGCCATCTAAAACATGTGAATACTAACCTTTGGAGAATCATTGAAGAAGGTTTCTATCCACATGACCCAAGCACCTTCACCCCTCGAGAAGCCGTGGATAATCAATTCAATGAGAGTGCTCTCTTCATCATCCAAGATGCAATCCTTCCCGAAGACCTCCCTCATCTTCGACCTCATGCCATGGACAAAGACGCATGTCAATGCGTTGTGTCTCTCTATCGAGGAAGTGCTAGCATTCAACGCTCCAACTATGAAGTGGTACAAGATGAAGCCGATGAGTTTGCAATGAAAGAAGATGAAGAACCTCGTGAGCTCTTTCGAAGAGTGACCAAACTCGCGGTCTCACTCCGAGATCATGGGAGCAAGGACACGGATGACAATTGGATCAAGCGCAAGTTCCTCAAGGCCATGATGCCCTACAACAAGGCCATGTCCTCCGTCATTCGTCAAAGACCGGACTTCCACTCCATGACCTCGAGTGAAGTGTTGGATGAGTTCGTTGCAATGAGCATTTTGGACAAGACCGCCGACAATGCGGTGCTCCGTTCCCAAAGGACAAAGAAGCCCAACCTTGCTTTGAAGGCCAAGGTTAGTGTGGAAGAAGAGGAAGAAGAGGAAGATGATGAGAGCAACCCCGAAGACACCAAATATGATTATCATGAGCACATGGCTCTTGCTTCAAGACAATTTTGGAGCAAGAAGAATACAAGACCCAACTTCAACAAGAACAACTCAAGTGGCGTCAAGGGCAAGCAACGAGTTAGAACTTGCTTCAACTGTGGCAATGTGAGCCATTTCGTTGCGGATTGTCCTTACGAGAAGCGGGAAGACAATGGTGGCAAGTTCATCCGAAAAGACAAAGCCAAGTCCTTCCCCAACAAGAACAACTTCACCAAGAAGACTCCTACTCGTGGGTTGGTGGTTCAAGAAGAATACAATGAGGATGACGATGATGATGATAATGGAGAAGCAATGGCCATGGCATCCGTTGCCATTGCTACCACTCCCCGGGTGTCTCTCTTTGATTCACCCAACGAGAACATCACCGCCAAGTGCCTCATGGCTAAAGCTTCCAACAAGGTAACCCCCAACATCAAAACCACCATCATTACTAATCCCTCCTTGGAGGGTTGCATTGATGAACATGATGAGTCTAATGAGGAAGTGAATGAATTTGAGTCTTTTATGAGTAAGCTCAAGGGCAAATCCAAGAAGCACTTTGTTACTCTCTTGGAACAACTTGGTGAGGCCAATGACATGATCGAGGCTCACGAAGAAACCATCTCTAAGATGGAAGGTCATAGTCGTGACTATGCCGATGAGATATCGGATCTCTCTAATGCTCTTGAGAAAGAGCGTGGGCATCGTTTGACTCTTGAGGAGTCACACAACGATGACCATGCTAAGTTAAAGAAAGATCTTGATCATGCTCTTGTCGTGTCTCGTGTTCTAACTTCCGAGAAGGCTAAACTTGGGGTTGATCATGCTAGACTCAAGGAGGAGTTTGAGATACTTGACAAGGCCCACAAGGTCTTGAAGGGTGCCCATGCTAACCTCAAGGAGTCTCATGCTCAACTCCAAGTTAAGCTAACCAAGGAAAAGGCCACCTTCCCTCATATGGTATTAATTGATAATGCATATGCTACTAACCCGTGTTGTGAGCATGTGCATCTTGTGGAGGAGAATGCCAAGTTGAAGGATCAACTTGAGAAAGGCCTTGTAACTTGCATTCAAGGTGAGAAGAATCTCAACGACCTTTTGAGTAATCGAAAGGAAGTTGTGGCCAAGAAGGGAATTGGGTTTGCCCCCAAGTCCAAGAACAAGAAGAAGAACGACAAGACCCATCATCCTCCTCCTCTCAAGCAAACTTTTGTGAAAGAGGGAGAGGGTGCTCCTAAGGAGAAGAAGGAAAAAGTGAAGGGGGTTGATGTCAAAAAGGGCAAAACCATCTCCTCCAACAAAGCCGGCGACTTTAACCCGTCATATGTGTTGTGCCGTGCTAGTGATGGACATGTTTATGCTAAATTTGTTGGTTCTCCTTATGAGTACATTGAATGGTCTATTTGGGTTCCTAAGACCCTTGTTACTAACATCAAAGGACCCATTACTAAATGGGTACCTAAAACCAACCATTGATCTCTTGTAGGTGTTTGCTTCCGGTGGGGGTCATGGTTGCTCGATAGTGGAGCAACAAATCATATGACCGGAAGCAAGGACTTGGTGGTGGACGTGCAAAAGATTCCATCTATGCCCACCAATGTCGAGTGGGGTGATGCCTCACATTCTAAGGTATTGGGTCTTGGCAAGGTTGTCATTTCTCATGATCTAACGATCGAGAAAGTCATGCTTGTTGAGTCCCTTGCATACAATTTACTTTCCGTTCGTCAACTTGCACTCATGGGCTTTGCCACTTTCTTTGACATTGATACCGTGGCCCTCTTGTGGAGCAAGACTCTTAAAGTAGCCTTTGTTGGGCATGTCGAGAACGGTCTCTATGTGATAAACTTTTCGGAGCGACCCACTAAGACTGCGACATGCCTAATGGCTAAAGTTGACGTGGGATGGCTTTGGCATCGCCGTTTAGCCCACGTCAATATGAGATCTTTGCAAAGTCTTCTCAAGGGGGACCATGTCCGTGGACTAACAAATGTTAGTTTTGCCAAAGACCGTGCGTGCAGTGCTTGTATTGAAGGAAAGCTTCATGAGAAGGCTCACCCTCCCACGACCATCATCTACTCGAAGAGACCCTTGGAGCTCCTTCACATGGATCTCTTTGGGCCCCCATCATTTGATAGTCTTGGAGGTAGAAAGTATTGCTTGGTGATTGTGGATGATTATTCAAGATACACTTGGGTATACTTCTTCAAGAGGAAGAGTGAGACTCAACAAACCGTCATCGACTTTGCAAATGAAGCTCAACGTCAACATGATGCAAAAATCTTGACAATAAGAAGTGACAATGGCACCAAGTTCAAGAACTACACCTTGGATGAGTTTCTTAGTGATGAGGGGATCAAGCATCAATATGCTACATCATATACCCCTCAACAAAATGGTGTTGCGGAGAGGAAGAACCGGACGTTGATGGATGCGGCAAGGACCATGATGGCGGAGTTCAAGTCTCCATACAACTTTTGGGCCGAAGCCATCAACACCGCATGTCATGCATCCAATCGGCTCTATCTCCGCAAAGGCTTGAACAAGACCCCTTATGAGATACTCACCGGCAACAAGCCCAATCTCAAGTACTTCCGGGTGTTCGGGTGTAAGTGCTTCATTCTCAAGAAAGGTGTTCGTTTGTCTAAATTTGAGGCTAGAGCATATGAGGGCATATTTTTTGGTTATGCTACAAACTCTCATGCTTACCGTGTTCTCAACAAGTCCACCAGACTCATTGAGGAGACGTGTAACGTGGAGTTTGACAAAAATAATGGCTCCCAAGTGGAGCAAAGTGGTACTTGTGATGTAGGTGATGAAATTCCTCCCCAAGCCATAAGAAGAATGGGTATTGGTCATATTCTACCCATTGAGGAACCCCTTGTGGCCGAAGGAGAAGGACAATGCTCCACTCAAGTGGAGCCATCACCTACTCAAGACCCACACGCTTCCGAAGAACAAAGTGAAGGCCCTCAACCTCGTGAACAAGACCAAGGGCAAGATCAATCTCAAGATGGTGGTAAACCTCCAAATGATGCCCAAGGTCAAGTTCTTCCCCTCGAGCAAGTTAAAGATCATGAGCAAGCTCAAGATCAAGAACAAGCTCAAGACAGCGCTCAAGATAATCAAGTTAACCCTCCTCCTTCCAGATCCGAGGAGGAATTAGAGCGTCGTGCCGCGAAGATTGCTTCCAAACTCACCACCAAAGGCCTTCTCATGAAGAATATGGTTGGAAGCCTAAGAAAGGGGGTAAGCACTCGTAGACAATTAGCAAACTATTGTGAACATCACGCGTTTGTCTCTTGTGTTGAACCCCAAAAGGTCTATGAGGCGCTTGAAGACTTGAATTGGCTCAATGCCATGCATGAAGAACTCAACAACTTCGAGTACAACAAGGTGTGGAGGTTGGTGCCAAGGCCATCGGGGAACCACAACGTCATTGGAACCAAGTGGATCTTCAAGAACAAGCAAGATGCTCATGGGAACATCATTCACAACAAGGCAAGATTGGTAGCACAAGGCTACTCCCAAGTCGAGGGTATCGACTACGGTGAAACCTTTGCTCCCGTTGCTCGCATTGAATCCATTCATTTGTTGATTGCTTATGCTTCCCATAACAACTTTAAGTTGCAACAAATGGATGTGAAAAGTGCTTTTCTTAATGGTCCTATTAATGAGTTGGTCTATGTCAAGCAACCCCCCGGGTTCGAGGATCCCTACTTCCCGGATCATGTGTATCAACTCGATAAGGCACTCTATGGCCTCAAACAAGCCCCACGTGCATGGTATGATCACCTTACCGAGTTGCTACAAGATCGTGGATTTGAGGTGGGGCAAATCGATCCCACTCTTTTTACTAAGAAGGTCAAAGGGGAGTTATTTGTGTGCCAACTATATGTTGATGATATTATCTTTGGTTCCCCTAACAAAGCTTTCAATGAGGAATTTGCCGCTCTCATGACCTCCAAGTTCAAGATGTCTTCGATGGGAGAGTTGAAGTTCTTCCTTGGTTTTGATATCAAACAAAGAAGAGAAGGAACCTTCATCAACCAAGCCAAATATACTCAAGACATGCTAAAAAGATTCAAGCTAAGTGATGTCAAGCCGACTTCTACTCCAATGCCTACCAAGTGCCAACTTGACATTGATCCCAATGGTAAAGCGGTGGATCAAAAGGTATATCGCTCCATGATTGGGTCCTTGCTTTACCTTTGTGCATCTAGACCGGATATCATGTTGAGTGTGGGAATGTGTGCACAATTTCAAGCCGCACCGAAGGAAAGCCACTATGTGGCGGTCAAGCGAATCTTTCAATATTTGGCTCATACCCCAAACTTTGCCTTATGGTACCCAAGAGGGGCAAACTTCAAGCTTGAAGGATTTACGGATTCCGATTGGGTGGGAGACAAAGTGGATACGAAGTCCACCTCCGGAGGGTGCCAATTTCTTGGTTGCTCTTTGGTGAGTTGGTCTTCCAAGAAGCAAAGTTGTGTGTCTCTCTCGTCCACCGAAGCGGAATATGTGGCGGCCGGTAGTTGTTGTGCTCAACTCTTATGGATGAGGCAAACTTTAAAGGAGTACGGTGTCATGTGTGACAAAGTGCCTCTTTGGTGTGATAATGAAAGTGCCATCAAGATTTCTCTCAATCCGGTGCAACACTTCAAGACGAAGCATATTGAGATTCGGTATCACTTCATCCAGGATCACATTAGGCGAGGGGAGATCGAGCTCAAGTATGTCAACACTCATGATAACCTTGTAGATATTTTCACGAAGCCCTTGGATGAAGCAAGATTTCGCGAGTTAAGGCATGAGCTAAATATCATTGATTCGAGCAATGTGACTTGAACCCTTGCACCCCCCACAACACTCAACTTGTTGTCTAGTTTAGGTGTAGGCATGGACATAGGGGGAGTGTTGTTCTCTCAATGAACTCTCCCTCCCCCATTATGCATAAATAGATCAACTCTTTCACATTAGCCATTTTTGATGGTACTTGTGCTTCAAAGACGAGTTTTGGTCATGGGCCCAAGGATAATTCTTCGCGGTGCCATACCAACTAACTGAAACATAGGTGGCTCCGGCCACCGCCCTCTCCTTTTGAGAGGTTGTGTCGCATGGTGGTTTCTAGTTGTCTTTCTTCCTTTGGGTTGTGTGTGTTCTTATGGTGTCCTTTGTGCTAAAAGTTTCCTTGCAAAGACCTTCGTCTTTTGTTGAAACCTGTGTTTTATTGAGCTCACGGTACTACCGCAGCCTGCTACGATACTATCGCGTGAGGGGAGCACGGTACTACCGCCCCCACGCGGCAGTAGTTTTTTACTGCCGCCTGGGTGAGCGGTACTACCGCTTCGGTGCGGTAGTTCCACCCAAGCGGTACTACCGCGATGACATGCGGTACTACCACGACGTCTCAGACGCATGGGGATAAGGACGGGCAGGGGGAGTTCTAACTCCCCCATACCCATTCGCCAGTTTCTCCTGTAGGACCTTGAAGTATGTCTAGAGGGGGGTGATTAGACTACTTGACCAATTAGAAACTTAACCTTTTCCCAATTTTAGAGTTTGGCAGATTTTAGCTATCTTAGGATAAGTCAAGCAATCATCACACAAATTAAGCAAGCATGCAAAGAGTATATGGGCAGCGGAAATTAAAGCATGCAACTTGCAAGAAAGTAAAGGGAAGGGTTTGGAGGATTCAAACGCAATTGGAGACACGGATGTTTTTGGCATGGTTCCGATAGGTGGTGCTATCGTACATCCACGTTGATGGAGACTTCAACCCACGAAGGGTAACGGTTGCGCGAGTCCATGGAGGGCTCCACCCACGAAGGGTCCACGAAGAAGCAACCTTGTCTATCCCACCATGGCCGTCACCCATGAAGGACTTGCCTCACTAGCGGTAGATCTTCACGAAGTAGGCGATCTCCTTGCCCTTACGAACTCCTTGGTTCAAGTCCACAATCTTGTCGGAGGCTCCCAAGTGACACCTAGCCAATCTAGGAGACACCACTCTCCAAGAAGTAACAAATGGTGCATTAATGATGAACTCCTTGCTCTTGTGCTTCAAATGATAGTCTCCCCAACACTCAACTCTCTCTCATAGGATTTGGATCTGGTGGAAAGAGGATTTGAGTGGAAAGCAACTTGGGGAAGGCTAGAGATCAAGATTCATATGGTAGGAATGGAATATCTTGGCCTCAACACATGAGTAGGTGGTTCTCTCTCAGAAATGGTAAGTTGGAAGTGTAGGTTTAGTCTGATGGCTCTCTCCACGAATGAAGAGGAGGTGGAGGGGTATATATAGCCTCCACACAAAATCTAACCGTTACACACAATTTACCAAACTCGGTGGGACCGATTCAACAGACTCGGTCAGACCGATTTAGTAAACCTAGTGCCATTAGTGAATTTTGGTGGGACTGACATGCAACTCGGTGAGACCGATTCGGTTAGGGTTAGGGCATAACGTAATCTCGGTAAGACCGATTACACAAACTCGGTGAGACCGATTTTGGTAATAAGCTTTCCAGAGAGTTGGTCAGGTAAACTCGGTGGGACCGATTTTCTCTTTTCGGTGAGACCGAAATGTTACAAAAGGGAAACAGAGAGTTTATATTGCAATCTCGGTGGGACCGATCGCTCACTTCGGTTTGACCGAAACGTTACGAAGGGAAACAGAGAGATTACAATCCCATCTCGGTGAGACCGAGATCCCTATCGGTAGGACCGATTTGCCTAGGGTTTGTGGCAGTGGCTATGACTTTTGAAATCGGTGGCGCCGGATAGGAAGAATCGGTGTGACCGATTTTGACTTTAGGTTTAGGTCATTTGTGGATGTGAGAAAGTAGCTGAGGGTTTTGGAGCATATCACTAAGCACATGAAGCAAGAGGCTCATTAAGCAACACCTCATCCCTCCTTGATAGTATTGGCTTTTCCTATAGACTCAATGTGATCTTGGATCACTAAAATATAAAATGAAGAGTCTTGAGCTTTTGAGCTTGAGCCAATCCTTTATCCTTAGTATTTTGAGGGATCCACTTTCATCATCCATGCCTTGCCATTCATTGAGCTTTCCTGAAATAATAGTCTTGGAATAGCATTAGCTCAATGAGCTATATGTTGTTATGAATTACCAAAACCACCTAGGGATAGTTGCACTTTCACCTCCACATCGTTTCTCTCTCTCCGACGCTCAAGAACGGGGCCGGCGTTCGTCGCCGGATCTCCGCCTCCGGCTGCCCTCCCGTGATTCTGTCTGGTGGGATCGTTCCCCACCACGTGCTCTTGCTATGGACCAAGGTCTTTCCCCAACTCCTTCTTGTTTTTGTTGTGTTCTTTGCCTCTAGGTTTTTGGGGGAGACTTGTGTGTTCTAAATATTCTTAGGCTAAATCTATGAAAGAGTAGGATGAAGGAGAGTAGCTTTGCGTAGGAACTATACTTGTATTTTTGTCATGTGCCAGATTTGATCACCGTAGCACTGCTGTGGTTTTGCGGTTCTTTTCATATTTGAACTATCATTTGGATCTGACGTGGTGTGGTACTACCGCTCGTCTGGCGCGGTACTACCGCACTCGCTGCGGCACTAAGGTTTTACTACCGCTCCCACCATGGTACTACCGTGACCTCGCACGGTACTACCGCGACTTGGAGCGGTACTAAAATTTTAGTACCGCAGGCTCTGGTAGTATTACCGTGGATCACATCTATCTCATGGCAACTTTCACGTATACTTTCTATGTGTTTCTTGTGCTTTGTCATGGTCTTTACATTGATCCTTTTTGCGTTTCGTGGGTGTTTTGCATTTGTGTCTCAGGTGGTGGCTCTCACCATTCCAATCCTAGTCGTGACACGGGCTCCAAGCATCTGCGCAATCCAGGTGAAGCACCAGAGGGCTCCACTGCGCCCAAGCGCCATGTCAAGACATCAGCTAGCAAGCACAAGGAACCCACTAAGGGCATGGACGAGATACCCCAATCTGAGTTTGTTCGTCTCAGGCAGCTCAACCCATATGTGAACCCTCGTGCTACTGTCAAAGGTTGTGAGCTGTTTTGGAACAAGCAACAAACTCTCACTTATCTGGATGTCATCAAGAACAAGCAGAATACCTATGTAGATGTCAAATGGATAGAAATGCATCACCTGAGGAAGGACAAGCATCGTGAGTACTTTGGAGAAGATCTGGACCTTGTGGAGCAGTTTGGTATTGAACATGTGATCTCTTTTCACCTTGACTATGACCCTGAGCTCATCTGTCAGTTCTTTGCCTCAGTATACTTTCACCATGATGAGGAGCAAAGGATGACCTGGATGACCAATGGTCGTAAGATGACTGCTACTTGAAAGGAGTTCATGGACCTGCTCCACGTTCCTGATGACGGGCTCAACACTCCCGTGGTTGTTTGCCCCCATGCTAATCCTGAGTCTGCTAACAAGGACAAGCTTCAGCCATACTATGTTGAGAAGGCGCTTCCCAATGGCAAGACGGGGTTGGTGCTCAACTCTTTTCTGGATATCATGTATCGCATCTTTCGCAACTCCTTGTTCCCTCGCATTGATGACAAGGACAAGGTTCATGCCTATATGGTGGATATGATGCTCATTTGCGAGGAGGCTCATTTGTCTCAGACTCAGCCACTTGATGTCTCACACATCATGTGGTGTGAGCTTTGGTTTGCGGTGTTCAACCGCAAGGTGCCTATCTATGGGCCCTATCTGTTTCTGCTGATCTTGAAGACTTGGGAGAAGATGTTCCCTGGTGAGGAGTTCCTTGCTCCAGACTAGATTCGCCATGATCCCATATGTCTCCGTGTCAAGCCCAACTAGGCCAACACTACTAGTCGTGCTGAGGCATCTGCTGCTAGGGCTGCTGTTGATGAGGAGGATGCTGGCGTCGAGGATGTTGCTGAGGGCCGTGCTGCTAGGCCTTCCCAGAGTTCCTCTATGCCTTTGTGGGCCAAGAAGATGAAGGACAAGATGAAGACTCTTTTCTGCATGCAAGCCAAGGGGTAGTACAGGACTCATGTGGCATCTAAGGAGAGTCGCCGCCGGGACAAGAAGATCTTACAGCTGTATGGCAAGGACGTGTCTGGTGGTTCTGAGGATCGCATCACTCCAGAGGCCGAGTGGATGGAGAAGCAAGGCTACAAATGGACTGATTCTGAGGAGGACATCGAGGAGACCATCCCTACCGCCGAGGAGTCTGACGAGGAGCGTTGGGATGAGTTCCCTGCTTGAGCCACCCCTTGTGTGTAGGTGTCCTCTTTGCCTTTTTGGCTTCTCGATGCCAAAGGGGGAGAGAGTGTAGGGATTTGCGAGTCGGGTGTCGTCGTTCGTGTTCGGTGTGTTTGCCGCTTTCTCGTTTTAACCTCGTTTGAACCTCGTTTCAGTTGCTTTGGGTTGATTTACTTCATATGGTGTAAGACATATGCACTCTATCTATCTTAGTGAGCTTGTGATATATTGTGCTACCTTTGTGCTATGCTCTGCTAAGATGTTAGTTATCATGCCTTTGTCTCTAAAATATAGGGGGAGTGTTGATCCTAGTTTGTGTGCTATGCAGTCCAAATCATCCATCTAGATTGCACACATCTAGGGGGAGCCCGTCTATATTCTAGAGAGGAGGGGTTTGCCTTTGCTCAATATTATCTCATCTATGTGCAAATCCCGTATTGTCATCAATCCACCAAAAAGGGGGAGATTGTAAGGGCATATTTATCCCTTAGATGTTTTGGTGATTGATGACAATGCTTTTGCGGACTAATCGCGTGCCTTGAGTTTCTCAGACGCTTCATCACTAGGCACGAGACAATTCGGTGCCCCTCGAAGACTATTGAAGACGACGTTGTTCTACGTTTCTTTTTGGTGGATTTGAGTCATAGGAAAGCCGTACTATTAAGAGGAGGTCCGCGTCGGAAAGGTTCGGGTGGAATCATCACGTACACATTTCTTTCATTGTCTCCTCCTTTCCCTTGCACTTTGGAGCATTCCCCGTCTATCCTCTATGTGAGTGTCTGGACTACTGTTGCTGAGCTTGCGGTAGTACTGCTCCCTAGAGCGGTAGTACCGCAGGCACTCGCGATAGTACCGTGGCCATGCGCGGTAGTACCGCAGGAGCCCACAGTAGTACCGCTCCCTCAGAGTCGTAGTACCGTGGCTCCTAGGCCAAGTACCGCTGCATCACGGTAGTAGGCGCGGATGTAATCTTTTACATCCACGCCCACACGGTAGTACCGCACGCCGAGGGCGGTAGTAGTGCGGGTGCCCACGGTAGTACCGCTCCCCCCGAGCTGTAGTACCGTGGTTCCCTTGCCTAGTGCCGTTGCTTCACGGTAGTAGGGGAGGATGTAATTTTGTACATCCGCACCCACACGGTAGTACCGCGCCTTGTGGACGATAGTACCGTGATGGATGTTTGCATCGTCTCTTTAACCGCAGAAGTAGGCACAGATGTAATTTTATTCATCCGTGCCGTTTCCAGACTTTGCCTTACCTGCCTCGCGGTAGTACCACGGGTGGGTGCGGTAGTACCGCGCTCGTGGTAGTTCTGCCTATGGTATAGTCTCTGCAGCTGCCGCGGTAGTACCGTGGTCCCCCATGGTAGTACCGCGTGGCCTTGCGGTAGTACCGCGCCCCTGGAGCGGTAGTACCGCATGTCGCAGGCTGGTCTAAGTGGATAACGGTTGGATCTCTTCCTTG
Source organism: Triticum aestivum (assembly GCF_018294505.1). NCBI lineage: Eukaryota > Viridiplantae > Streptophyta > Magnoliopsida > Poales > Poaceae > Triticum > Triticum aestivum. The sequence goes on along the minus strand of NC_057804.1, from coordinate 377,899,432 downwards.
ACTATATAAGGGGCGTCTCCTACCTCTAGTTGACTACCTCTTCCACCTCTAAGCTCCATTGTTGCTCCAAGCTGCATTTTCGCCTGATCTCTCTCCCTAGCCAATCAAACTTGTTGATTTGCTCGGGATTGGGTGACTAGGGCCCGATCTACACTTCCACCAAGAGATATTCGATTCCCCCCACTTATCCCTAGCGGATCTTGTTACTCTTGGGTGCTTGAGCACCCTAGACGGTTGAGGTCACCTCGAAGCCATACTCCATTGTGGTGAAGCTTCATGGTGTTGTTGGGAGCCTCCAATTGTTGTGGAGATTGCCCCAACCTTGTTTGTAAAGGTTCGGTCGCCGCCTTCAAGGGCACCAATAGTGGAATCACAGCATCTCGCATTGTGTGAGGGCGTGAGGAGATTACGGTGGCCCTAGTGGCTTCTTGGGGAGCATTGTGCCTCCACACCGCTCTAACGGAGACATACTTCCCTTTAAACAGAAGGAACTTTGGTAACACATCCTCGTCTCCAACGGCTCCACTCTTGGTTATTTCGTGCCTTTAATTTTGCAAGCTTACTTGTGTTGTATCCTTTACTTGCTTGTGTGCTAGTTGTCATTGCATCATATAGGTTGTTCACATAGTTGCATATCTAGACAACCTATTTTGTTGCAAGGTTTAAATTGATAAAGAAAAGCTTAAAAATTGTTAGTTGCCTATTCACCCCCCCTCTAGTCAACCATATCGATCTTTTCACTCGTGTTGTCATATGGACACCAATACAAAGTGTCATTGTACTTTTTTTGTCAAATTTGAGACCAGTTTTGATGTAATCTTTATCTTCTTACAAATGGGAGATTATTGATAATTGGAAACCAATATCGTAAATGGGTTATTTATTTGAACCGTGAGCGTTATACCAACAATGTATACATGCCATGCTTAGGTTAAGCAATAAAGCGGTAGCATTAATCATCCAAATAGAAAAACAATATACGTGCCGCCACGCGTACCGTGTGCCGTGCGAGCATGCATGAGTTGATGGGACGCATGCGAGTAGTCCGTCGTGCAGGCAGACCGAGAGGCGTGCGTGCAGGTGTGTGAATTGATGGAGGTGTGACCGCTACACAATGTTGTCGGGAGTCGTGCGAGTAGCTGTGTGAAACGACTTAGGCATGCCAGCAGTCCGGTGCGCAGGCTCACCGGGAGGCAAGCCAGCGGTTTGACCGCCACCCACCTCTCTCCCACCACTCCATATTAATGGTGCACCCGAGCGGCCGCACCCCCCATCCTTGCCACACACACAATCCTCTCTCTTTTCTTGCATCCTTGACACCGCTCTCAGTCCTCAAAGCCGTCAGTGTATGAGGATGCCGCCAAAGCGCCCCATCAGAGGGAGTGGAGACACGGGGGCTGCTGAAGCAGTGCAGCATGACGTGGAGATGGAGATAGAGGTTGCCTTCATTGCCGGCGAGGTATCCCTACACCCTGACGACGTCGAGCTTCCACAGGCGGAGGCAGAGTTGCACACTGACTCCGGTGACGACTCGGGCGACGACCCCGACTCTGACTCCGATGACCACTCCGGCGATGACTCCGACGATGATAGACAACTGGTTAGTCATCTACCCATTTATGTGTCAAATAGATCCTAGGGTTTCTCTGGTTATTCCTGCCTCCCCCTTTTTGGAATAGATATCCTATGGTTATGTTCTCCCAATCCATGAAATCTAAGTAAGTTTCGTTAGATCCGTGTAGTGTACTGATTGTTTGAATGGTATAAGTGATAAGTGATTAGTTGTTTCATCTGTGCAAATGATTTCTGCTAATAATCTGACTAGGGTTAGTGTTCGTGCTAATAATTCCTAGCAAGGACTTGAAAATTGATTTTGAATGACCTACATATATGTTCGTGCCATTATTTTCTTCTAGATTGGTCTGTACATAGACGACTGTGCTTAAAAATCGAACCATAATCTCTGGATATGTATAAAAAATAGCCATAAATTCCTAATCCTACTTCACGGCATGTAAACATTCATTTGGTGCCAAATTTGTTTTGCTATTTGTATAGGTACTGTCTGACGATGTGGACAACGAGGATGAAGATGACCAGAGGAGGTACATGAGGCCAATCCTGAGGGAGCTTTATGCGGGAATGCATAACAGGCGTATTAGGACCTGGGACGGCGGCTATCGATGCCCATTTTGCAACCATGAGCTTCATGACGCGTATCAAAGTGTTCTGGTGCATGCAAGAGGATGGGCCGTTGGCTCCTTCAAGCAGAAGTATTCTCGTAGGGTGGCGCACGGTGCGTACACCGAGTACCTGGAGAAGCTTTAGGATCATGCCGGCAGATGAGATGAGATGTGGGATTGAACTATGTACGCTTGATTATGCTTAATGATGGTTGAACTATGTACTTACGGTTTAACTATGCTTGTGTACGCTTATTATCAATGTCTGAGTATGTTAAATGTATGTTTACTTATGTCTAAATGTGGGATATGGACGCAATCAGTTCGGTTGATGGAATCTGCCTCCGTCGTGGTTTATTGGCCCCCTTTGTAATTAGTGTTAAATTTTAACCAAAGATTTAACTCCCAAAATGTTAGTGTAGGTCATCAATATATCATTGGATGCGTATTTGAACATAGTGTTCAATGACATAATTTTTGGTGACATGCATAAACATTTGTTAGTTAAATATTTGGTCAAAATTTGGTACAAATTACAAAGGGGACCAATAAACCAGGACGGAGGTAGTACGTCAATCACACACGATTCCCGAAATTGGAACCGCATGCAATGACTTTCATTTTGCCTGTTGCGTCAATCACACACGGTTGGCTCTAGCAAACCGTTGCCTCCGAAATTCTTTGTGGGACAGGAAACCCTCACCACCCAATTCAAAAAATAAAAAATAAAACCCTCACCATCCCCATGCCACAAAAACCCTCACAACAGCCGCCACCCCTCCGGTCCCCATTCACACCTGCACAAGCTCCTCCGCGTCTGTGCATGGCACCGCCCATCGCGGCGGCAACCACTTAGCTCGACGCTTGCCGCCGCCAGGCTGCCGGCTAACCCCACCGCATTTCGCCAATTCCGCTTGCCGCCGCCTATTTCCATCGAATTCTCGAAGATGCTCGCGGTCGACCCAGCTCCGCACGGTTGGGGAATCTGCAGTACTGAGATTTTTTTTATGGACAACAAGGTAACTAATTTAATGAGATATTATCTCATCTCTTATACCAGTTTTTCTGCCTCCTTTATTCACCCGACCGAAACTGCTGTGCGAGCTGATTTGAGGCTTTTCTTTCAATCATAGAGTGTACAGTGCACAGACACATCAGGACTTTGCGGTCTTTGCCAGACATCAATGGAGTTCCATCTCACTGTACCAGATGACTTGAGGATGCGTGCAGTATGTTCAATCTCACCCTAAATCGGTTGGCATGGCCTACTTTCCTGAACATATAATAAATATTGCTACATTTGGATAAAAGGTGCCACATGCACCATATACATCAAAGGGGATTTTTCCCTCTTCTTTCTATATTAGTCAAATTAATGATGTATTGTTCTTTTGATTACTCTCATATTTCCATGACATCATGTTTACCCTATTATTTTAATTATAGATTTTTGTCCTTCGATTTCAACCATTGTACAGTTCATTCAATTTGGGCCCATATTTGCATGTTACCATATTTTCTTTAACAATCCTACCATTTTCTGCAGCGCGTCCCTTGCTATGCAACAGAATCTGTAGTGCACAATCTTTCCCTTTACATAAATCAAGACTACAGGGATGTCATACTGAACACAAACCATGGATTTGCAATCGTTGCTACTATAAGACTTGATGAATGTGGTGACTCCTATTTTGGCACTAGCCTTTGGAAAGAAATTTCTAATTTTTATGTACTGAAAGCTAGCACTAAAATTGCACTACACATAAAAGAGCCTCGTCATGAGATATATGCTAACTTCCCCGACGATATCATCCATCCAGACTTTGTTCGAAGTAAGTTTTCTTTTCAACTATATGCATGTTTACTTACCCAGCAATATCAAACGAATTGTGTAGTACTTAAGAAACAAATTGTCATTCCATTTTCTTACTATATTCCTACCTAATAACTTCTAGTTACCAATACAATTTTCTATTGCCTGTTTTAACAAAATATTCCCTATACTCCCACTTCTATCAGAATGCGCCGCTGACAAGGAGACTCCAGAGGTGGAGAACGGGGCTGCTACTACCTCTGAGCACTGCGTTGGTTTTCCCTTGAAGAGGAAAGGGTGATGCAGCAAAGTAGCATAAGTATTTCCCTCAGTTTTTGAGAACCAAGGTATCAATCCAGTAGGAGGCTCCACGCAAGTCCCTCGTACCTACACAAACAAACAAGAACCTCGCAACCAACGCGATAAAGGGGTTGTCAATCCCTACACGGCCACTTGTGAAAGTGAGATCTGATAGAGATAATAAGATAAGATAAATATTTTTTGTATTTTTATGATATAGATTGGAAAGTAAAGATTGCAAAATAAAGTAGATTAGAAACTTATATGATGGAAGATAGACCCGGGGGCCATAGGTTTCACTAGTGGCTTCTCTCAAGATAGCATAAGTATTACGGTGGGTGAACAAATTATTGTCGAGCAATTGATAGAAAAGTGCATAGTTATGAGATTATCTAGGCATGATCATGTATATAGGCATCACGTCCGCGACAAGTAGACCGACTCCTGCCTGCATCTACTACTATTACTCCACACACCGACCGCTATCCAGCATGACCCTAGAGTATTAAGTTCATAAGAACAGAGTAATGCATTAGGCAAGATGACATGGTGTAGAGGGATAAACTCAAACAATATGATATAAACCCCATCTTTTTATCCTCAATGGCAACAATACAATACGTGCCTTGTTGCCCCTGCTGTCACTGGGAAAGGACACCACAAGATTGAACCCAAAGCTAAGCACTTCTCCAATTGCAAGAAAGATCAATCTAGTAGGCCAAACAAAACTAATAATTGAAAGAGACTTGCAAAGATAACCAATCACACATAAAAGAATTCAGAGGAGATTCAAGTATTTCTCATAGATAAAATTGATCATAAACCCACAATTCATCAGATCTCGACAAACACACCACAAAAAGAGTTACATCGAATAGATCTCCAAGAAGATCGAGGAGAACATTGTATTGAGATTCAAAGAGAGAGAAGAAGCCATCTAGCTAATAACTATGGACCCGAAGGTCTGTGGTAAACTACTCACAACTCATTGGAGAGGCCTTGGCGATGATGTAGAAGCCCTCCATGATCGATTCCCCCTCCGGAGGAGCACCGGAAAAGGCTCCAAGATGGGATCTCACGGGTACAGAAGGTTGCGGCAGTGGAAATAGGGTTTCGTGGTGCTCCTGGATGTTTTCGGGGTACGTAGATATATATATAGGCCAAGGAGGTCGGTCCGGGGAGCCACGAGGGGCCCACGAGGATGGGGGGCGCACCCACCCCACTAGGGTGCACCTTGCACCCTCGTGGCCGCCTCGGCTGCTTCTTGACGTCCACTCCAAGTCTCCTGGATTGCGTTTGTTCCAAAAAGATCGCTCCCGAAGGTTTCTTTCCGTTTGGACTCCGTTTGATATTCCTTTTCTTTGAAACACTAAAATAGGAAAAAACAGTAATTTGGGTTGGGCCTCCGGTTAGTAGGTTAGACCCAAAAAATGATATAAAAGTGTAAAGTAAAGCCCATAAACATCCAAAACGGGTAATATAATAGCATGGAACAATAAAAAATTATAGATACGTTGGAGACGTATCGAGCATCCCCAAGCTTAATTCCTGCTCGTCCTTGAGTAGGTAAATGATAAAAACAGAATTTTTGATGTGGAATGCTACCTAGCATAATTCTCAATGTAATTTTCTTTATTGTGGCATGAATGTTCAGATCCAAATGATTCAAGATAAAAGTTCATATTGACATGAAAACAATAATACTTCAAGCATACTAACAAAGCAATCATGTCTTCTCAAAATGACATGGCTAAAGAAATTTATCCCTACAAAATCATATAGTCTAGCTATGCTCTATCTTCATCACACAAAGTATTTAATCATGCACAACCCCGATGACAAGCCAAGCAATTGTTTCATACTTTAGTATTCTCACACTTTTTTAACTTTCACGCAATACATGAGCATGAGACATGGACATACCACTATATGCGGAATAGAATGGTGGTTGTGGAGAAGACAAAATGAAGAAGATAGTCTCACATCAACTAGGCGTATCAACATGTTATGGAGATGCCCATTAATAGATATCAATGTGAGTGAGTAGGGATTGCCATGCAACGGATGCACTAGAGCTATAAGTGTATGAAAGCTCAACAAAAGAAACTAAGTGGGTGTGCATCCGACTTGCTTGCTCACGAAGACCTAGGGCATTTTGAGGAAGCCCATCATTGTAGTGACCAGACCTCAGACGATCAAGTCTCTGTGCATCAGTGTCATCCCTGGATCAGTAATGTTGACACGCACAGTACTCAAAGGATTTATAACAGAGTAGCAATCACACACTTGTTACATCGAATGTCTCAAAAGAGAACTTATTACAATAAATATGGCATAAGGCCATCTAATAACGATAATAGCGGAAGGCTTGGAAGTTAAGTGAGTCCATCAACTCCAACGACATCACTGAGTATAGAACCACGACCTAAGGCACCTTACTCGTCGTCTAAAAAGTCTGCAACATGAACGTTGCAGCCCGAAAACGGGTAAGCACATGGAATATGCTGGCATGTAACACATAGAGGATAATGAACAGAAATATGCTATACTACATGCATATATGGCTGGTGGAAAGCTCTATGGTTACAGTTTTGCATAAAGCCAATTTTTCCCTACTGCAAAGCAATAAGTTTTATTTAACTATCATGGTGGTTGTTAAACATTGAGAAGATAGACATCCTCTCAATCCCAATTAAACATCATCATTAAACCCAACATTTAAATTAAAGTAGCGTGATGAGATTCACATGATAATCCAAGTACTAGATACTCAAGATGTCCATAACCGGGGACACGGCTAACCATGATGAGTTTATACACTCTGCAGAGGTTTGCGCACTTTTCCCCACAAGACTCAATCTCCTCCATCGGGATTCTCGCACTACATGATGTTTGAGAAACGGATGACCGAGACATAGTCTTTCAGAAGTGTTTGCACCTTACGATCGGGTAGACAGTACCAACCTACATCCCCTACATCTTCTAGTCTACCACTATAAGAGTTCACACGACTTAATCAACTATGCTAGAGCCCATAGTAGCTTGTGGATGCACACAGAAGTTTCTAGCATGAAAAATCTCATGATCCCTTTGAGCCTGCGTGGCGGTCCATAAAGAAAAATAGGCAATCGCTGGAATACCCAGGTGCCTCAATCCACCCAGATGTGTGTTTAAGTTGCCACCTTAAATAAACCATTAAATAACAATCTCACATCTGTCATGGATACACTCACCCAATCCACGTCTACTAGCATAGCATGGAAATATAAGCAAACGTAGAAGTAACTCCCAAGGGTTTTATAATAAAATAGGTAATAGGTACTACCTCATCTACTTCCCAAAACCCACAATTTCATTAGATCCTAATCATGCAATGTTTGAGGATTGAACTAATGCAATAAAACTGGGTATGAAAGAGGTATGATCAAAGTGTTACTTGCCTTGCTGATGATCCGTGAAACCTAGAGATTCGAAGTAGCAAGCGGCGCACTCCGGGTACTCTATCACAAACAAACAAGAATACAATAAGCACTCATCTAATGCACAGGTAAAACTCAAATCAGAGAACTAACCAGAAAGTTCAACTTAAGAACTCCGGTTTGCAAAAAGAATCAAATCGAACTAAGCAACGAAACACAAACGGCGAAAAAAACAAGTTCCGTTTACTAATCTGGACCTAAGTCAAATTTTACAGAAGCAAAAACTTGTTTGAGTTGGTTAAACGGAAAAAGGGTTTCGAGACGAAACTCTAGGCGCTTGAATCGCCTGATTCCGATAAACGAGCGAAAAGTTATACTAGAACGAAAATCGGATCAGAAATCTCGATCTAGAAATAATCACGGAAAATCTGAGAAAAAGAAAAACTGACGAACAGTTGAATGAACGGACATTCGTTAACTAAAACTAAACGGTGAACTCGTCCGTTAAAATGAACGAATGAGCGAACGCTCGATAAATAAATAAACCGGAAAAAAATAAACCGACCTAAAAAATAAACCTAGGGTTTTCTAAAAAAACCGGACCGGGTTTAAAAAAATGGACCACAGCGGCGGGCGGCGATGTATACCTCCAGTGAGGCGCTCCGGCAAGGCGGGGCAGCTCCGGCGGGGTGACGGGGGGCAGCGTGGGGCGGCGGGGCTGCGGGCGTCGGCGGCGGCGGGGCGGCTTCGGCGGCGGTGGGCGAGACGGGGTGAGGCGGCGGGGAAGGGGGGTATTTAAGAGGGGGGGTGGCTTGGGGGAGGGGCAAGGCGGCAGCGGAGTCCCGGTCGGACTCGGGGTCCAAGCGGCGGCGACGGTCGCGCGGTCTTCTGGCGGGAGATGGCGGCGTGGGGCAGACGGGCCGGCTCGGCTGGGCCTCGGCCCAGTCGGGCGCTGAAAACTATTTTTTATTTAAAACAATTCCGCCGAACAGAAAATACATTCTAGAAAAATAAATAAAAATCTAAAAATGCCAAAACAAATTTTCACCGTCTAAATAAAATATTTAGAACGAGATGAACATTTTTCTTGGCCCTAAAATGTAGTTTTGAAAAACGTGCAATTTTCCTAAATTCAAATAAAATAGCAAAAACTCCAAAATAAAAATCTTATTTGATTGTTTTATTAAATCCTCAATATTTCTTTATTTTTGGGAAAGTCATTTTATTCCCTCTCTCATATTTTTATAATTGAAATAATTGAAGATAAAATAAATAAAATCAAATGATCCTATTTTCAAAATTTGAGAAACCTCAAATATGAAAATAACGAAATCCCCAACTCTCTCCGAGGGTCCTTGAGTTGCGTAAAATTTCTAGGATCAAACCAAAAGCAATAAAATATGATATGCAATGATGATCTAGTGTATAGCATTCCAAATTGAAAATTCGGGATGTTACAAACCTACCCCCCTTAAGATGAATCTCGCCCTCGAGATTCGGGTTGGTTAGAAAATAGGTGAGGGTGGTCCTTCAGCAGATCTTCCTCTCGCTCCCAGGTGGCTTCATCATCAGTGTGTTGGCTCCACTGAACTTTACAAAACTTGATAACCTTGCTGCGGGTGACTCAGCTGGCATACTCAAGAATTTTGACTAGTTTCTCCTCATATGTCAAATCATTATCCAACTGAATCGTTTCCAGTGGCACTGTATCTCTCAGCGGTATATTAGCCATCTCTGCGTGGCACTTCTTCAACTGGGAAACGTGGAACACATCATGAACTCCTGGCAGTCCTTCGGGCAATTCCAACTTGTAAGAAACTTCTCCCATACGCTCCAAAACTTTGTATGGTCCTACAAAACGTGGTGCTAACTTTCCCTTAACTCCAAAGCGCTTAACTCCTCAAAGTGGAGATACACGAAGATAAACTCCGTCTCTGACTTCGTAAGCTGTCTCCTTGCGTTTTGAATCTGCATAGCTCTTCTGCCTGGACTGGGCTACCTTGAGCCTATTGCGAATCAACTTCACCTTATGTTCAGACTCCTTAATCAAATCTGGTCCAAACAACTGGCGGTCTCCAACTTCATCCCACGACAATGGGGTCCTACACCTCCTTCCGTACAGGGCTTCGAAAGGGACCATCTTCAAAATGGATTGATAACTGTTGTTGTAAGAGAACTCTGCATATGGCAAATTGTCGTCCCAACTAGATCCATAATCTAGCGCACAAGCTCTCAGCATATCCTCTAAAATTTGATTGACTCTCTCGGCCTGTCCATTTGTCTGCGGATGAAAAGCTGTACTGAAATCTAGCCTGGTACCCAAAGTTTCGTGCAACTGATTCCAGAACTTTGAGGTAAACTGGGTTCCTCTATCTGATACAATGCTCCTCGGAACTCGATGCAGACATACGATCCTGGTCATGTATATCTTAGCCAACTTAGCACTGGTGTAAGTGGTCTTCACGGGGATGAAATGAGCTACCTTCGTCAAACGATCGACTACAACCCATATCGAGTCATAGCCTGAACGAGTCCTGGGCAATCCCGTGATAAAATCCATGCCTAGCTTATCCCACTTCCATTCAGATATCGACAATGGCTGTAAAAATCCTGCTGGCTTGTGATGCTCTGCCTTCACCCTCTGACATACATCACAAACTGCTACATGCTCCGCAATGTCCTTCTTCATTCTGGTCCACCAGAATGTGTCTTTCAAATCCAAATACATCTTGGTATTTCCTGGGTGAATCAAATATGGTGAATCATGGGCCTCGTGCAGAATCAACTTCCTGATCTCCGGGTCATTAGGCACATAAAAGCGGTCCTCAAACCATAAGGTATCGTGCTCATCCTCATGAAATCCTTTAGCTTTTCCTTTGCTCATCTTCTCCTTTATATAGGCAATCTCCTTGTCAGTCTTCTGGGCTTCTCTGATCTTATCCATCAAGGTAGACTGAATCTCCAATGCTGCTACATAGCCTCTCGGAACTATCTCCAAACATAGCTCACGAAGATCCTCGGCTAACTCCTTCGGCAACTCTCCGGTCAAGAGTGTGTTGACATGGCTCTTGCGGCTCAACATATCGGCTACTACGTTATCCTTTTCGGGGTGATAATGCAGTCTCATATCATAATCCTTGATGAGCTCCAACCATCTCCTTTGCCTGAGATTCATCTCCTTCTGCGTGAAAATATACTTCAAACTCTTGTGATCCGTGTACACCTCACAATGGTTTCCAATGAGAAAATGTCTCCAAGTCTTCAATGCATGCACTACGGCTTCTAACTCCAAATCATGTGTAGCATAATTCAACTCATGGGGCTTAAGCTGTCGTGAGGCATACGAAACAACTCTTCCCTCCTGCATAAGCACTGCTCCAAGTCCTTGACGTGAAGCGTCGCAATACACCTCATAATCCTTGCGCCGATCTGGCAGAATCAACACTGGTGATGTAACCAAACATTTCTTCAACTCCTGGAAACTGGCCTCACATTCTTCAGTCCAATTGAACTTGGTGTCCTTCTTCAACAACTCCGTCATGGGCTTCGCAATTTTCGAGAAATTCTCAATGAACCTCCGGTAGTATCCTGCGAGTCCAAGAAAACTCCGGATCTCTCCAAATGACGTGGGTGATTCCCAGTTTGTCACAGTGACAACTTTGGTGGGGTCTACTGCTATTCCTTCTCCGGATATAACGTGTCCGAGGAATCCAACTTCCTTCCACCAAAACTCACATTTGCTGAACTTGGCGTATAACTGATGTTCTCTGTGCTTCTCAAGTACCAAACGCAAATGCTCCTTATGCTCCTCTTCATTCTTTGAGTAGACCAAAATATCATCAATGAACACTACGATGAACTTATCCAGAAACTCCATAAACACCTTGTTCATCATGTTCATGAAATATGCAGGTGCGTTAGTCAGACCAAATGACATAACGGTATACTCGTACAGCCCATACCTGGTGGTAAAAACCATCTTAGGTATATCCTGCTCTCGAATCTTCAACTGATGATATCCTAATCGTAAATCGATGTTGTAAAATACCTTCCTTGCAATCGATCAGACAGATCATTGATCATCGGCAATGGGTACTTGTTCTTGATGGTCACTTCATTCAATCCTCGACAATCAACAACCATCCTTAATGATCCATCCTTCTTCTCCACTAGAAGCACCGGTGATCCCCAAGGTGAAGAACTTGGGCGAATATAGCCTTTATCCAGTAACTCCTTAATCTGCTTCTTAATTGATACGTCTCCAACGTATCTATAATTTTTGATTGTTCCATGCTATTATATTACCCCTTTTGGATGTTTATGGGTTTCATTTTACACATTTATATCATTTTTGGGACTAAACTACTAACCGGAGGCCCAACCCATATTATTGTTTTTTTTGCCTATTTCAGTATTTCGAAGAAAAGGAATATCAAATGGAGTCCAAACGGAATGAAACCTTCGGGATCGTTATTTTTGGAACAAATCTGATCCGGAGAGCCTCGAGTGCAAGTCAAGAAAGCTCTGAGGGCCCCACGAGATAGGAGGGCGCGCTCCCCCTATAGGGCGTGCCCCCCTGTCTCGTGGGCCCCTCGGGCGGCCACCGACGTACTTCTTCCTCCTATATAAACCTATGTACCCTGAAAACATCCAGGAGCACCACGAAACACAATTTCCACCGCCGTAACCTTCTGTATCCGCGAGATCCCATCTTGGAGCCCTTGCCGGCACTCTGTCGGAGGGGGAAGCAACCATGGAGGGCCTCTACATCAACATCCTTGCCCCTCCGATGAGTTGTGAGTAGTTTACCACAGACCTACGGGTCCATAGTTATTAGCTAGATGGCTTCTACTCTCTTTTTGGATCTCAATACAATGTTCTCCCCCTCTCTTGTGGAGATCTATTCGATGTAAACTCTTTTTGCAGTGTGTTTGTCGAGATCCGATGAATTGTGGGTTTATGATCAAGTTTATCTATGAATAATATTTGAATCTTCTCCGAATTCTTTTATGTATGATTGAGTTATCTTTGCAAGTCTCTTCGAATTATTAGTTTGGTTTGGCCTACTAGATTGATCTTTCTTGCAATGGGAGAAGTGCTTAGCTTTGGGTTGAATCTTGCGGTGTTCTTACCCAGTGACAGAAAGGGTTGCAAGACACGTATTGTATTGTTGCCATGAGGATAACAAGATGGGGCTTATATCATATTCCATGTGTTTATCCCTCTACATCATGTCATCTTGCTTAATGTGTTGCTCTGTTCTTATGAACTTAATACTCTAGATGCATGCTGGATAGTGGTCGATGTGTGGAGTAATAGTAGTAGATGCAGGCAGGAGTCGGTCTACTTGTTATGGACGTGATGCCTATATACATGATCATGCCTAGATAATCTCATAACTATGCGCTTTTCTATCAATTGCTCGACACTAATTTGTTCACCCACTGTAATACTTATGCTATCTTGAGAGAAGCCTCTAGTGAAACCTATGGCCCCCAGGTCTATCTCTTATCATATTTGCTTTCCGTCTACTTATTTGCATCTTTACTTTTTGCATCTATATTACAAAATACCAAAAATATATCTATCTTATCATACTATCTTTATTAGATCTCACTTTCGCAAGTGGCCGTGAAGGGATTGACAACCCCTTTATTGCGTTGGTTCCGAGTTCTCAGTTTGTTTGTGTAGGTGCGTGGGACTTTTGAGGAGCCTCCTACTGGATTGATACCTTGGTTCTCAAAAGTGAGGGAAATACTTACGCTACACTTTACTGCATCACCCTCTCCTCTTCGAGGAAAACCAACGCAAGCTCAAGACGTAGCAAGAAGGATTTCTGGCGCCGTTGCCGGGCAGGTCTTCACTCAAGTCAAGACATACCAAGTACCCATCACAAACCCATCTTCCTCGCATTTACATTATTTTCCATTTGCCTCTCGTTTTCCTCTCCCCCACTTCACCCTTGCCGTTTTATTCGCCCTCTGTTTCCCAATCTCCTCCTCTCTTTTCGCTTGCCGTTTTTCTGTTTGCTTGTGTGTTGAATTACTTGTTGCCATGGCACAAGATAATACCAAGTTGTGTGACTTCTCGAATACCAATAATAATGATTTCATTAGTACTTCGATTGCGCCTCTTAATGATGTTAAGTCTTGTGAAATCAATACTGCTTTGTTGAATCTTGTTATGAAAGATCAATTCACCGGCCTTCCTAGTGAAGATGCCGCTACTCATCTAAACAGTTTTGTTGATTTGTGTGATATGCAAAAGAAGAAAGATACAGATAACAATATTGTCAAATTGAAGTTATTTCCGTTTTCACTTAGAGATCGTGCTAAAGTTTGGTTTTCGTCTTTGCCTAAAAATAGTATTGATTCTTGGAACAAGTGGAAAGATGCTTTTATCTCTAAGTATTTTCCTCCCGCTAAGATCATCACTCTTAGGAACAATATTACGAATTTTAAACAACTTGATCATGAGCATGTTTCCCAATCTTGGGAAAGAATGAAATTGATGCTTCGTAGTTGCCCTACTCATGGTTTAAATTTATGGATGATCATACAAAATTTTTATGCCGGTTTGAACTTTGCTTCTAGAAATCTCTTAGATTCGGCCGCGGGAGGCACGTTTATGGAAATTACGTTAGGATATGCTACAAAATTGCTTGTTAATATTATGGCTAATTATTCTCAATTGCACACCGAAAGATCTTCTATTAAAAAAGTGCATGCTGTAGAAGAAATTAATGTTTTGAGTGGCAAGATGGATGAACTTATGAAGATGTTTGCTACTAAAAATACTCCTCTTGATCTCAATGATATGCCTTTGTCTTCCTTGATTGAGAATAATAATGAATCTATGGATGTGAATTTTGTTGGTAGGAATAGTTTTGGAAACAACGCTTATAGAGGAAATTTTAATGCTAGACCGTTCCCTAGTAATCCCTCTAATAATTATGGAAATTCCTACAATAATTCTTATGGTAATTTTAATAAGATGCCCTTTGATTTTGAGAATAGTGTGAAATAATTTATGATTTCTCAAAAGAATTTTAATGCTTTGCTTGAAGAAAAATTGCTCAAAGTTGATGATTTGGCTAGGAACGTTGATAGACTTTCGCATGATGTTAATTCTCTTAAACTTGGATCTTCTTCTCCTAAGCATGGTATCAATGAGTCTCTCAAAGTAATGAGAATTTCCATTGACGAGTGCAAGGAAAGAACCGCTAGATTGCGTGCTAAAAAAGAAAGCTTCATAAAAGCGTGTTCTTCTAGTCTTCATGAAAATAATGATGAGGATTGAAAGTGCGTTATGTCGACTAGAGGGGGGGGGGTGAATAGGCGACTTTTATGAATTCTTCACTGAGGAATTTGCCGGTGAGGAAATTCCTTAGCGAAGAACTATTAGCAGTGGAATAAGTACTCAGAAGTAAGCATAACAGAATACAAGCATGGTCATCATGATGAAATGAAGACTAGCACAGAGTACAGATAGCGTAATCACAGGATAACACAAGATGAAGACAAACAGACTGAAGAAATTGAGCTGAGGAAATTAAGAAAGTCTTCAGTCAAAGTCTTCAAACACAGATATGAACAAACATTCAACACAGTAATGAGGAAATGAAAGGGTTGAGGAAATAGAACCAGTAGGTTGGTGAAGACAATGATTTGGTAGACCAGTTCCAACTGCTGTCTCAGTTGTACGTCTGGTTGGAGCGGCTGAGTATTTAAACTCGAGGACACACAGTCCGGACACCCAGTCGCTGAGCACGCAGCTCAGGACACCCAGTCCTCACCGTATTCTCCTTGAACTAAGATCACACAGACCTCGTCCAATCACTCGTGGTAAGTCTTCAGGCGACTTCCAAACCTTCACAGACTTGGTCACTCGGCGATCCACAATTCCTCTTGGATGCTCTAGACCTTGACGCCTAACCGTCTGGAAGAAGCACAGTCTTCAAAGGTAACAAGCGTCGGATCCACGCAGGATCAATTTCTTCAGTGATGCTCAATCACTTTGGGTTTGTAGGGGTTTGGTTTTGGGTTTTCCTCACTCGATGATTTTCGCTCAAAGTCCTCGGAGGATGGGTTGCTCTCAAATGACAAGTGTCAAGTTCTCTCGGAGCAGCCAACCAGCTAGTGGTTGTAGGGGGCGGCTATTTATAGCCTAGGGAGCAGCCCGACATGATAAGACATAAATGCCCCTCAATGATATGACCGTTAGGTGGATAAGATATTTTGGGACAGCTGGCGCGCAGCACAGCAACGGTCGGAAATTTGACTCTCAAATTCCTCAGGGCTATCATGTTCCTCACTGTGTAGGTAATTCGCACTGACGAATTCCTAACTCCTCAGTCAGAACAAATTCATCAGTGACCAGAAGAACTTCGTCTCTGTCACTGAAGAAAGTGACTGAACTGTATGAGATTTCCAAAGGCTTCACTCGAAGGGATTGGTAGGTGTAGGATTTTGAGTTGAGCATCACATGGAAATTTTTCCTTAGTATTTCCTCGACCCCCTTTAACAGTACGGTGTTTCCTATGACTCAAGAAAGAGAAAATGAAACTACGAAAACAAAAGTCTTCACGCTTCATGTTCCACAAATGAATACCAAGTCTTCAAGGTCACACCAATTTCTTCACTTTCAAAGTCTTCAGAAAGTCTTCAGAATATCAAAGTCTTCAGTTGAAGAACTTCATTTTTAGGGGTCGACTTTCTCTGTAAATATCAAACTCCTCATAGACTTATAGACCTGTGTACACTCACAAACGCATTAGTCCCTTAACCTATAAGTCTTCAATACACCAAAATCACTAAGGGGCACTAGATGCACTTACAATCTCCCCCTTTTTGGTGATTGATGACAACATAGGTTAAGTTTTCAATGGGGATAAACATATGAAGTGTATACACTGATATTGAGGAATTTGATTACAAGATATAGAAGAACTCCCCCTGAAGATGTGCATAGTGAGGAATTTGCTTTTGAGGCAATGCACATTTGAAGAGTTGAATCATGGAGATCTCCCCCTATATCTTGTAATTCATACACGCATTTGATATATAATATGAAGAATTTGAAATGCATGATGAAATATGGTGCCTGATGTGATTCAGCATGCGTGCAATGTCATTAACGAGGAATAAGCATGCAAAGCATAATGCAACAAAAGTATCAGCGCACCATCGGGTTTAAGATTACAACTCGATCCAAATAAAAGTTTCAGAAGAACGAGAGTTGTAACTTAAAAAAATGCCCTTAATATAGACCCGCTTGAAGACTAACTCAGATTTCTCCCCCTTTGTCATCAAATGACCAAAAGGATTGAAACTGAGGACTAACGCCCCTGAAGAATTTCAAGTCGATGGAGGAGCGCCAGCGTTGTCGGGGTTGTTTGTTGTAGCAGGGCCTGCCGCAGTGTCGTCCAAATCTTCATACTCATCAGTGTCACGTGATGAAGAATAAGAGCTGGCCACCAAGGAAGGAACTTTGACCTTCTTGAATTTCTTCGGTGGAGGTGCAGACCAGTCAAATTCTTCCTTGAGACCCATATTCTTCAGATCTGCAGCGCTGTAGACATGAGAGAGAACAGCCCAGGTACGGTTGAAGGTTTCATGGAGGTAGTATTGGTTTTTCTTCACTGCATTGTGTGTTGAGGTCATGTTGTGAAGAATTGAACCAAACTGACGCTTGACCCATTTATGATTGCGATCAACCTTCCGATGAAGACTGAGGAGTAACTCATGGTCAGTCATCACCCTGGGTGCTGTGGCTTGAGGATTTTGCTTGGCTGAGGTATTTGCGGCAGTGGGGTGAAGAGAGGAGTATTTGGATGCTGACTTTCCCAAAAGTCATCATTCATCACTGGTGTGTGCTCCAATATCCACATCTTCATCTTCAATTTCCTCAACACCAGCCTCTTCAGCTGTGAACTGAGGCATAGGTGAGGAAATGACTGGCGTTGAAGGGATTGCTCCACTTCAATTTCTTCATCAATCTGCTCTGACGAAGCAGCAGAATGATTTCTTCATCAGATCCGATTGGGATCTCATAGTCTTCTCCAAAAGGAACAAGGTCCTTTGATGGCATGGAGGAAATCGGAACAGCATCAATTGGATTTTCGAGTGAGCTGGTCATTGGCTTCATTTTCTTCGCAGCCGAAGAGTTTGACGCAGCTGATGCCTTCCTTTTCTTCACTACAGCTCGCTCTGCAGCCTTGGTCTTCTTCACATCGAATGCACATGGAAGAATTGGAATTGGTGTAGGTGCAGATGGAGCTGAGGAATCTGGTTGATTTTCTTCAGGCGCAACTGATGCAGTTGCCCTGACTTCTTCAGTTTCTTCAGGCGCACCACTAGTGGATGCCCTGGCAATTTTTTCAGCGGCTGGAATGGGATCATCAGCCCTGGAACTAGCATTTTCATCAGCAGCCTGAACTTCATCAGCGGTGCTGGCATGTTCTTCAGTCGGCTGAGCTGAGACTTCAGCCTGAGGAATTTCATGTTGCGTTGGGGCAGCAACATTGGTGAATTTCTTCGTCAGGTTGACGAATCTGACTTTGGCTCCTTGCCAATCAGCATAGTAGGCATCAAAGTCATTGCTGAGGGCTTGAATTTCAGACTGAGCCTGGAGAAGTTCCTCAGGTGTCATTCTGACAACGTTTTTCTTCAGGAGCTTCTCCTTTCTGTATTGAGCTTTCTTAATCTCTCTTGCCTTTTCAAACTTCCATTTCTCTTCAGTGATGAAATGGGTCAACATATGACTTTGTCCAGGGGTCAGATGAAAATCAGGCATTGGGGTGTTTGGATCCTTGTGCCAGAGATCAATATAATCGAGGATTTTCCTCGGATCCAACAGCAGTGGCACAGATGTGCCTTTGGCTCTAGCGGCCTTCACCTGTCTGTCTCTGATGATTTCTGCAAGTTCATCATCAGAAGCTTCATCATCAGAAGGCACATGGAATGCGACCTGTTTCTTCTTTGGACTTGGCCGAGGACCTCGTCCAGCTGTTGCTTTGGTCTTCAGCAGAGTCGGGCCAGATGATGACTTTGGTGCAGCTGAGGAACTTGCTGAAACACCAGAGGCAATCGAGAAACCAGCAGTCCTTTGACATGTAGCCAGATGCACAGGAGCTGAGGACTTTGGTGGAGCAGTAGCAGTGTAGGTGTGAGGGGGAATTTGCCGTGAGGGCGCTGCTGAGGAACTTGGCCGTGAGGGCGCTGTTGGTGAAGCACTTGGCTTACGAGCAGGCTTCTTTGGCATGGATTTCCTCGGTTTGACCGAGGCCTCAGTAGCAGTAGCAGTGGCAGAATCCTCATTGAATTTCTTCACTGCCTCCTTGGCTTGTCTTGCCAATTTAGCTTGGCGCTTAGCCCATTCTTCAGGAAAGTCCTCACCACGTTTGATGCTTGTGGGATCAGCTACTTGGCCAGGTGCCAATGGAGCTCTTGGGCATGGAGGATTGAGGGCGAATTTCTTCATGTACTTTGGAGTCACATATCTGTATTCCCTCCATTCCCTTGCCCATCTCCGTTCAATCTTCTGAATGCGCACCTTGCGCTGATTTTTGTTTTCTTTGCCAAATTTTGCTTCATCAGGTGTGCAATAGTCAGCATAAATTTCCTCAGGGATTTCAAACGCAGTCATAACCTCAGGTTTCTTTCCTCCTTTCTGCGGCTTCTTACCGTCTGCCATATTCTTCAGTTGAGGAATTTGAACAATTGAGTTCTCTGAAGAAGTATGCAGTTTTTCTTCGAGGAACGCTGCAAATGAGTTAAGTTGATGAGAACCTAGTGATTCAGCAGCAGACATGAGTACCTGTGAACAGAGTACAGGTGCGAGGAATTTGGAGAGGTCATATGCGTTCTGAGAAGGTTTTTCGAAAAGAACAAGTTTTGAGGAATTTGACCAGATGAACCTTGAGGAATTTCACTAAGCGTTCTTGTCTTAGGTTCCAGAGTTGTACAGATCGAAGATCCACACAATTAGGGAATCTTGAAGAAAATGATTGCTTAGAGAAACAGTTCAAGATCATATGATGTGTGTGGTGTTCATATGTGTGAAGATTTGAAGAATAAACACCTTTGAAGATTTTCAGGAAAGCTTGAGAATCAAAGCGAGTAATAAAAGTAACTTTTAATTACCCGAAGTGAAGAACACGACGAACTGAGAAGAACAGATGGGAAGTTCGTCAGGTTAGATCTTCCTTGCCCTAACTCGGCGGAGGAAGACAGCTACGGCGGCGGCGGAGTGAAGATTTCCGCGGTCGGCGTGAGTACGACGGCGACGAGGTCGAGGCAGCGAAGCTCTTCCTCACCGGCGACGATGGAGTAGCGGCGGCGCTAGGGTTTGAGGAGCTCGAGCGGAGAGAGAGGTCGAGCGGAGTAAATGAAGTGAGGAAGGGGAGAGGGGTATTTATAGACACGGTGAAAAACTGTTCGCCCGAAGATTTGGGACGAACGTGCCCCTGCCCTTTCTCCTTCACGCGACATGTGTCACCCACGTACTGTGTAGTGGAGATCGTGTACGATCGTGGGTGAATAGAATAATGCATCATGGGATGCGGAACAGTTTGAGCGGCAAAACCGAAAATTTGGATAAGATTTGTTTTAAAGTTTCGTTCGCAATTTCTTCAGCTGACAAGGACACAGTGAAGATTTTGAACGAGTTTCAAATAGAACGCACATGAAGAATTTGTGAATAGATTGGGTTGAGTATAGCATAGAGGGGGAAGGGTCCGATCACATTCACTTAGCAGAAAAAGCAACTTGAAGAAATAGCTATAAGTGAATGCTGTAGAGGACATAAACTCATATATATATATATAGCCAATGAAGAAAAATGAAGGAAACGGTGAAGATTTTGCAAAGTTGAAGAATTTGAAAAACTGAAGAATTTCAAAACTGAGGAAAAACTCAAATTGAAGATTTTCAACTTTTTGTGGTGGCGTGACCCACCGTATAAGAATGATGATTTCAGACACCGCGTACAATTGTCGTAGGGTTCTGAGAATCAAATTCTTCATTAATTTCTTCACACTTAGAGTGTTATTCTTCATTGATTGAAGAAAAACGTTTCTTCATGTGTTGCACATCTAAGTCATCAATTTTGCATAAGTGTTAGGATGTGTGTCCTTTTCAAAGAACATTCGAAGATTCTAAGATATTTAGCTCACACCGCAACTTGCTAAATCTCTTCTCATCCAAGGGCTTAGTGAAGATATCAGCTAGCTGTTCTTCAGTCTTCACGTGCTCGATGGAGATGTCGCCCTTCAACACATGATCACGAAGAAAATGATGACGAATCTGAATGTGCTTTGTCTTCGAGTGCTGAACTGGGTTGTGAGCAATCTTGATGGCACTCTCATTGTCGCAGAGGAGAGGCACATTCTTCACGTTGACGCCATAGTCCTTGAGTGTTTGCTTCATCCAAAGCAGTTGAGCACAGCAAGAGCCAGCAGCAATGTATTCAGCTTCCGCAGTAGACAGTGATACGCAGTTCTGTTTCTTCGAGGACCAACAGACCAAAGATCGTCCGAGGAAATGACAAGTGCCAGAAGTTGACTTGCGGTCCACACGATCACCAGCATAGTCAGAGTCAGAATATCCAATGAGATCAAAACAGAGCCCTTGGGGTACCATAATCCTAGTGTTGGTGTGTGAGCTAGATATCGAAGAATATGCTTCACAGCCTTATGGTGTGATTCCTTCGGTGCAGCTTGAAATCGGGCACACATGCAAACACTAAGCATTATATCTGGCCTAGATGCACATAAGTACAATAAAGAACCAATCATGGAGCGGTATACCTTGTGATCGAAGTCAATACCATTTTCATCAGTGCATAGATGGCCTTTTGTGGGCATAGGAATTTTGACGCCTTTGCAATCTTGCATGCCGAATTTCCTCAGTACATCTTTGAGGTATTTCTCCTGAGATATGAATATGCCATTGCGCTGTTGACGAATTTGAAGACCTAAGAAGAATTTCAACTCTCCCATCATAGACATTTGATATTCTTCACTCATCATATAGGCAAATTCATCACTATAACGTTGGTCAGTACAGCCAAAGATAATATCATCAACATATATTTGGCACACAAACAGTTCACCATCATAAGATTTAGTAAAGAGAGTAGGGTCGAGTGAACCGGGTGTGAAGCCATTCTTCACGAAGAATTCCTTCAATGTATCATACC
The DNA here is from genome assembly GCF_018294505.1 of Triticum aestivum. Taxonomy (NCBI): domain Eukaryota; kingdom Viridiplantae; phylum Streptophyta; class Magnoliopsida; order Poales; family Poaceae; genus Triticum; species Triticum aestivum. The sequence continues at coordinate 377,877,518 of NC_057804.1, read as the reverse complement.
ACGCCCGAGGGGCTTGCTTGAGGCCATAGAGGGCCTTATTAAGTCTGAAGACTTTGTCAGGATTCTTTGGATCTTCAAAACCTGGGGGTTGAGCAACATATACTTCTTCCTCAAGCTTACCATTGAGGAATGCACTTTTCACATCCATTTGATATAAGATGATATCATGATGATTAGCATAAGCAAGTAATATGCGAATAGCCTCAAGTCTAGCAACAGGTGCAAAAGTTTCATCGAAATCAATTCCTTCAACCTGTGTGTAGCCTTGAGCTACCAGTCGTGCCTTATTCCTTACCACAAGGCCATTTTCATCTTGCTTGTTGCGGTAGATCCACTTTGTGCCAATGATATTATGCTTGCGAGGATCTGGACGTTTGACCAGTTCCCAGACATTGTTGAGCTCGAACTGATGTAATTCTTCTTGCATAGCCTGAATCCACTCCGGCTCCAAAAATGCTTCATCTACCTTAGTGGGCTCTGTGATAGAGACAAAAGCATAGTGCCCACAAAAGTTAGATAAATGTGAAGCTTTTGAGCGTGTGAGAGGACCTGGCGCTTCAATGTCATCGATGATCTTGTCAACTTGTACTTCTTTTGCAACGCGAGGATGAGCTGGTTGTCGTCGAGGTATTTGATCATTTTCCTCAGCACCATTGTCTTCAGCATTATCTTCAGGTGCGTCAGCTCGACGTTCTTCGCGTACTGGAATGAATTCTTCAGCAAATTCTTCAGTAGGAATGACATCCTCAGTTGCCTTGAACTTGATAGAATCCTCAGGTGCTGGTTCATCTAACACAGAAGGTAGGTGCTCTCTTTGCGAGCCATTAGTTTCATCGAACCGCACATCTACAGTTTCAACAATCTTGTGAAGAGCGATGTTGAAGACTCTGTAGGTGTGCGAGTCCTTTCCGTAACCAAGCATAAAACCTTCATGTGCTTTCGGTGCAAATTTAGAATTGTGGTGAGGATCTCTAATCCAACATTTAGCACCGAAGACTTTGAAATAACTCACATTGGGTTTCTTGTCAGTGAGGAGTTCATAGGCCGTCTTCTTGAAGAATTTGTGAAGATATACTCTGTTGATGATGTGGCACGCAGTATCAATTGCATCAATCCAAAAACGATGAGGCGTTTTGTATTCATCAAGCATAGTGCGAGCCATCTCAACAAGAGTTCTGTTCTTGCGCTCCACGACGCCATTTTGCTGAGGAGTATAAGGAGCAGATAACTCATGAGTAATACCAAGTTCATCAAGATAGTCATCAAGACCGGAATTCTTGAACTCAGTTCCATTGTCACTTCTGATGTGCTTGATCTTCACACCAAAGTTGGTTGAAGCCCTCGAGGAAAATCGTTTGAAGACTTCCTGCACTTCATGTTTGTAAGTAACAATGTGTACCCATGTATATCGAGAGTAATCATCAACAATGACAAAACCATATAGAGATGCAGCATTAGTGACTGCTGAGTAATGATTAGGTCCGAAGAGGTCCATGTGAAGCAATTCGAATGGACGAGTAGTGGTCATGATAGTCTTCGCTGGATGCTTGGCCTTGGTCATTTTTCCAGCTTCACAGGCTCCGCATAAGTGATCCTTGAGGAATTTGACATTCTCAATGCCAATGACATGCTTCTTCTTCGCAAGCGTGTGCAAATTCCTCATGCCTGCGTGACCAAGTCGTCGATGCCATAGCCAGCCTTCTGAAGCTTTTGCAAGTAGACACACGGCTGGTTGTGGTCCTGTAGAGAAATCAACAATATACAAATCTCCTCTCCTAAAGCCTTCGAAGACTTTGGAATTGTCAGCTTCCATAATCACAACACAGCGATACTTGCCAAAGACAACAACCATATCAAGATCACAAAGCATTGAGACTGACATGAGGTTGTATCCTAAGGACTCAACAAGCATGACTTTGTCCATGTGTTTATCCTTAGAGATCGCAACCTTACCAAGACCCAATACCTGACTTTTGCCTTTGTCAGCAAAGATGATATGCTTCAGATGTGACGGTGATAAGGGAGCATCCATCAAAAGATTCTTGTCACCAGTCATGTGATTTGTACATCCACTATCGAGGACCCATTCAGTGGTTTTGGGTTGATCATCCTGCAGATGAATTAGTGTAACTTACAATCTCATATGCTTCATCAATGAAGAATATGATATCAAGTTCATCAGATGAATTTCATCAAGCGGTAAACAGATATAGCAGTATGAGGACGTGTGAAATGAAAGTTCATTTCATCATGGTTAGCCTGCGTCCTTTCAGGCAATTTTGTCAGGTCCCCAGCAAATTCTTCAGACGTTAAGGCACGTCTGGAGACCTGACCCTGCAGAAGAGATTAGTTCTTTTTCTTCACCACCCACATCTGAAGGGGTGGCAAAGAGTTCATCACTCTGCGAGCACCATACGAGAATGGTGGCATAGAAGCCAAACCATTTCGTTTCACATAAGAGGGGTTAGGGTAAGCATATGAATAAGCAGAGAAATTCTTCGAGGACTTATGAACATAATGATTTGAAGAATAATGTGCATATTCGTAGCCCTTAGCTCTACCCTGCGAAACAGAGTTGTTAGCACGATGATAGTCATATGAGGACTTTGATCCATTTGAGGAATTTGATCCACGTGAGGAATTTGGTCCATATGAGGACTTGGATCCATATGAAGAATTGGTCCATATGAAGAGTTTGTTCTGGGGTTCCTATTCTTCACAGGTGGTGTCATGAGGACATTCACCTGAAGACTTTCAACATAACTTTTGGGAACCCAGATTTTCTTCATAGGGGAACCGTTCCTGCAGTTAGTCCCAACATATCTAGCAAATACTTCACCATTCTGATTTTTGAACAGTTTATAGTTGGAGTCAAATGACTCATCAGAAGAATGAGGAGATTCACATGTAAAGCCAGATAACTTGGATGGATCAACTGGAGGTCCCTTTGCAGCAACCCATGAGGTTTTGGGGTACTGCTCAGGCTTCCAATATGTTCCATCAGCATTAAGTTTCCTCTCAAAGGCAATACCCTCTTTCCTAGGGTTTCTGTTGAGGATCTGCTTTTTGAGCACATCACAAAGAATCTGATGCCCTTTGAGGCTTTTGTACATGCCTGTCATGTACAATTCCTTCAGCCCTGCATCGTCAGTGATACTAGCAATGTCCTCAGATGAGGAATTAGTGATAGCAGAGGCAGGTGAAGAATTTGTAACAGTTGAAGCATTTGAACATTCAGGTGAAGAATTAGCAGATTCACGTTCAATGCACTTTAAGCATGGAGGAACAAATTCTTCCTGAGAAGTGCTGATTTGTTGAGCAAGTAATGAATCGCGCTCCTTCTGAAGATCTTCATAACTCACTCTTAGCTTCTCAAGATCTTGCTTTCTTTGAAGAAATTCATAAGAAAGTTTCTCATGATCAGATAAGAGAGTGTTATGATGACTTTGAAGGTTATCAAACCTAGACTGAAGTCTCTGAAGATTTTTAGTCAGGGCTTTAGTGCGATCCATTTCTTCACCCAACATATCATCACTTCTGTCTAGCATGTTTTGAACCTTTTCAAAAGCCCTTTGTTGTTTTACAGCAGTCTTTGCAAGTTTAGAGTAGCTCGGCTTGAGATTCTCATCAGATTCATTTTCACTAGATTCAGAGTCCATTTCCTTGCCAATGAATGCCCGAGCCTTCTTGGAGCTGCTCTTCTTGTTAGATGAAGACTTCGAGGATTTTGATGATGAAGATTTTGACAATTTCTTCTTCTTCTTCGCATCATCAGAACTGTAATCCTTGTATTTCTTCTTCTTCAATTCCTTTTCCCACCGAGGACAATCTTGAATATAATGACCAGGTTTCTTGCATTTGTGGCACAGCCTTCTCTTATAGTCACTTGATGAGGAATCACTGCTTCTTGAGGATTTTCCAAAGCGACCACGTCTTGAGAACTTCTGGAATTTCTTCACGAGCAGTGCTAGCTCCTGGCTCAATTCTTCAGGATCACCAAGGCTACTACCAGAGTCCTCACATTCAAACTCAGACACAACCTTGGCCTTTAGGGCACGTGGTTTGCCATAGCTCGAACCATAGAGATCTCTCTTTTCAGCAAGCTGGAACTCGTGAGTATTTAGCCTTTCGAGGATATCGGCAGGATCAAGAGACTTGTAGTCAGCCCGTTCTTGTATCATCAGACCCAGAGTATCAAATGAGGAATCAAGCGATCTCAACAGTTTCTTCACCACCTCATGGTCAGTGATGTCAGTGGCACCGAGGGCTTGAAGCTCATTTGAGATGTCAGTGAGGCGATCAAAGGTTTGTTGGACATTTTCATTGTCGAGTCTTTTGAAGCGGTTGAAGAGATTCCGAAGAACATCAACTCGAGAGTCACGCTGAGTTGAGACTCCTTCATTCACTTTGGACAGCCTATCCCAGATAAGCTTAGCAGTTTCCAAAGCACTCACTCTTCCATACTGTCCTTTACTCAGATGGCCACATATGATATTCTTCGCTTGAGAATCGAGTTGCTTGAATCTCTTCACATCGGTAGCGTTCAGTGAGGGTGAAACAGAGGGAACACCATTTTCCACAACATACCAGAGATCGTTGTCAATTGCCTCAAGATGCATTCGCATCTTGTTTTTCCAGTAGGGGTAGTCCGTCCCATCAAAGGTAGGACACCCAGCCGAGACCTTGATCATACCTGCGGTCGACATAACTAAAACTCCAGGCGGTTAAACCAAAATCACACAGAACAAGGGAGTACCTTGCTCTGATACCAATTGAAAGTGCGTTATGTCGACTAGAGGGGGGTGAATAGGCGATTTTTATGAATTCTTCACTGAGGAATTTGCCGGTGAGGAAATTCCTTAGCGAAGAACTATTAGCAGGAATAAGTACTCAGAAGTAAGCATAACAGAATACAAGCATGGTCATCATGATGAAATGAAGACTAGCACAGAGTACAGAAAGCGTAATCACAGGATAACACAAGATGAAGACAAACAGACTGAAGAAATTGAACTGAGGAAATTGAGAAAGTCTTCAGTCAAAGTCTTCAAACACAGATATGAACAAACACTCAACACAGTAATGAGGAAATGAAAGGGTTGAGGAAATAGAACCAGTTAGGTTGGTGAAGACAATGATTTGGTAGACCAGTTCCAACTGCTGTCTCAGTTGTACGTCTGGTTGGAGCGGCTGAGTATTTAAACTCGAGGACACGCAGTCCCGGACACCCAGTCGCTGAGCACGCAGCTCAGGACACCCAGTCCTCACCGTATTCTCCTTGAACTAAGGTCACACAGACCTCGTCCAATCACTCGTGGTAAGTCTTCAGGCGACTTCCAAACCTTCACAGACTTGGTCACTCGGCGATCCACAATTCCTCTTGGATGCTCTAGACCTTGACGCCTAACCGTCTGGAAGAAGCACAGTCTTCAAAGGTAACAAGCGTCGGATCCACGCAGGATCAATTTCTTCAGTGATGCTCAATCACTTTGGGTTTGTAGGGGTTTGGTTTTGGGTTTTCCTCACTCGATGATTTTCGCTCAAAGTCCTCGGAGGATGGGTTGCTCTCAAATGACAAGTGTCAAGTTCTCTCGGAGCAGCCAACCAGCTAGTGGTTGTAGGGGGCGGCTATTTATAGCCTAGGGAGCAGCCCGACATGATAAGACATAAATGCCCCTCAATGATATGACCGTTAGGTGGATAAGATATTTTGGGACAGCTGGCGCGCAGCACAGCAACGGTCGGAAATTTGACTCTCAAATTCCTCAGGGCTATCATGTTCCTCACTGTGTAGGTAATTCGCACTGACGAATTCCTAACTCCTCAGTCAGAACAAATTCATCAGCGACCAGAAGAACTTCGTCTCTGTCACTGAAGAAAGTGACTGAACTGTATGAGATTTCCAAAGGCTTCACTCGAAGGGATTGGTAGGTGTAGGATTTTGAGTTGAGCATCACATGGAAATTTTTCCTTAGTATTTCCTCGACCCCCTTTAACAGTACGGTGTTTCCTATGACTCAAGAAAGAGAAAATGAAACTACGAAAACAAAAGTCTTCACGCTTCATGTTCCACAAATGAATACCAAGTCTTCAAGGTCACACCAATTTCTTCACTTTCAAAGTCTTCAGAAAGTCTTCAGAATATCAAAGTCTTCAGTTGAAGAACTTCATTTTTAGGGGTCGACTTTCTCTGTAAATATCAAACTCCTCATAGACTTATAGACCTGTGTACACTCACAAACGCATTAGTCCCTTAACCTATAAGTCTTCAATACACCAAAATCACTAAGGGGCACTAGATGCACTTACAATCTCCCCCTTTTTGGTGATTGATGACAACATAGGTTAAGTTTTCAACGGGGATAAACATATGAAGTGTATACACTGATATTGAGGAATTTGATTACAAGATATAGAAGAACTCCCCCTGAAGATGTGCATAGTGAGGAATTTGCTTTTGAGGCAATGCACATTTGAAGAGTTGAATCATGGAGATCTCCCCCTATATCTTGTAATTCATACACGCATTTGATATATAATATGAAGAATTTGAAATGCATGATGAAATATGGTGCCTGATGAGATTCAGCATGCGTGCAATGTCATTAACGAGGAATAAGCATGCAAAGCATAATGCAACAAAAGTATCAGCGCACCATCGGGTTTAAGATTACAACTCGATCCAAATAAAAGTTTCAGAAGAACGAGAGTTGTAACTTAAAAAAATGCCCTTAATATAGACCCGCTTGAAGACTAACTCAGATTTCTCCCCCTTTGTCATCAAATGACCAAAAGGATTGAAACTGAGGACTAACGCCCCTGAAGAATTTCAAGTTGATGGAGGAGCGCCAGCGTTGTCGGGGTTGTTTGTTGTAGTAGGGCCTGCCGCAGTGTCGTCCAAATCTTCATACTCATCAGTGTCACGCGATGAAGAATAAGAGCTGGCCACCAAGGAAGGAACTTTGACCTTCTTGAATTTCTTCGGTGGAGGTGCAAACCAGTCAAATTCTTCCTTGAGACCCATATTCTTCAGATCCGCAGCGCTGTAGACATGAGAGAGAACAACCCAGGTACGGTTGAAGTTTTCATGGAGGTAGTATTGGTTTTTCTTCACTGCATTGTGTGTTGAGGTCATGTTGTGAAGAATTGAACCAAACTGACGCTTGACCCATTTATGGTTGCGATCAACCTTTTGATGAAGACTGAGGAGTAACTCATGGTCAGTCATCACCCTGGGTGCTGTGGCTTGAGGATTTTGCTTGGCTGAGGTATTTGCGGCAGTGGGGTGAAGAGTGGAGAATTTGGATGTTGACTTTCCCAAAAGTCATCGTTCATCACTGGCGTTGTGCTTCCAATATCCACATCTTCTTCAAGTTCCTCAACACGGGCCTCTCCAGCTGTGAACTGAGGCATAGGCGAGGAAATGATTGGGGTTGAAGGGATTGCTTCCACTTCAATTTCTTCATCAATCTGCTCTGACGAAGCAGCAGAATGATTTCTTCATCAGATCCGATTGGGATCTCATAGTCTTCTCCAAAAGGAACAAGGTCCTTTGATGGCATGGAGGAAATCGGAACAACATCAATTGGATTTTCGAGTGAGCTGGTCATTGGCTTCATTTTCTTCGCAGCCGAAGAATTTGACACAGCTGATGCCTTCCTTTTCTTCACTGCAGCTCGCTCTGCAGCCTTGGTCTTCTTCACATCAAATGCACATGGAAGAATTGGAGTTGGTGTAGGTGCAGATGGAGCTGAGGAATCTGGTTGATTTTCTTCAGGCGCAACTGATGCAGTTGCCCTGACTTCTTCAGTTTCTTCAGGCGCACCACTAGTGGATGCCCTGGCAATTTCTTCAGCGGCTGGAATGGGATCATCAGCCCTGGAACTAGCATTTTCATCAGCAGCCTGAACTTCATCAGCGGTGCTGGCATGTTCTTCAGTCGGCTGAGCTGAGACTTCAGCCTGAGGAATTTCATGTTGCGTTGGGGCAGCAACATTGGTGAATTTCTTCGTCAGGTTGACGAATCTGACTTTGGCTCCTTGCCAATCAGCATAGTAGGCATCAAAGTCCTTGCTGAGGGCTTGAATTTCAGACTGAGCCTGGAGAAGTTCCTCAGGTGTCATTCTGACAACGTTTTTCTTCAGGAGCTTCTCCTTTCTGTATTGAGCTTTCTTAATCTCTCTTGCCTTTTCAAACTTCCATTTCTCTTCAGTGATGAAATGGGTCAACATATGACTTTGTCCAGGGGTCAGATGAAAATCAGGCATTGGGGTGTTTGGATCCTTGTGCCAGAGATCAATATAATCGAGGATTTTCCTCGGATCCAACAGCAGTGGCACAGATGTGCCTTTGGCTCTAGCGGCCTTCACCTGTCTGTCTCTGATGATTTCTGCAAGTTCATCATCAGAAGCTTCATCATCAGAAGGCACATGGAATGCGACCTGTTTCTTCTTTGGACTTGGCCGAGGACCTCGTCCAGCTGTTGCTTTGGTCTTCAGCAGAGTCGGGCCAGATGATGACTTTGGTGCAGCTGAGGAACTTGCTGAAACACCAGAGGCAATCGAGAAACCAGCAGTCCTTTGACATGTAGCCAGATGCACAGGAGCTGAGGACTTTGATGGAGCAGTAGCAGTGTGAGGAATTTGCCGTGAGGGCGCTGTTGAGGAAGTTGGCCGTGAGGGCGCTGCTGAGGAACTTGGCTGTGAGGGCGCTGTTGGTGAAGCACTTGGCTTACGAGCAGGCTTCTTTGGCATGGATTTCCTCGGTTTGACCGAGGCCTCAGTAGCAGTAGCAGTGGCAGAATCCTCATTGAATTTCTTCACTGCCTCCTTGGCTTGTCTTGCCAATTTAGCTTGGCGCTTAGCCCATTCTTCAGGAAAGTCCTCACCACGTTTGATGCTTGTGGGGTCAGCTACTTGGCCAGGTGCCAATGGAGCTCTTGGGCATGGAGGATTGAGGGTGAATTTCTTCATGTACTTTGGAGTCACATATCTGTATTCCCTCCATTCCCTTGCCCATCTCCGTTCAATCTTCTGAATGCGCACCTTGCGCTGATTTTTGTTTTCTTTGCCAAATTTTGCTTCATCAGGTGTGCAATAGTCAGCATAAATTTCCTCAGGGATTTCAAACGCAGTCATAACCTCAGGTTTCTTTCCTCCTTTCTGCGGCTTCTTACCGTCTGCCATATTCTTCAGTTGAGGAATTTGAACAATTGAGTTCTCTGAAGAAGTATGCAGTTTTTCTTCGAGGAACGCTGCAAATGAGTTAAGTTGATGAGAACCTAGTGATTCAGCAGCAGACATGAGTACCTGTGAACAGAGTACAGGTGCGAGGAATTCGGAGAGGTCATATGCGTTCTGAGAAGGTTTTTCGAAAAGAACAAGTTTTGAGGAATTTGACCAGATGAACCTTGAGGAATTTCACTAAGCGTTCTTGTCTTAGGTTCCAGAGTTGTACAGATCGAAGATCCACACAATTAGGGAATCTTGAAGAAAATGATTGCTTAGAGAAACAGTTCAAGATCATATGATGTGTGTGGTGTTCATATGTGTGAAGATTTGAAGAATAAACACCTTTGAAGATTTTCAGGAAAGCTTGAGAATCAAAGCGAGTAATAAAAGTAACTTTTAATTACCCGAAGTGAAGAACACGACGAACTGAGAAGAACAGATGGGAAGTTCGTCAGGTTAGATCTTCCTTGCCCTAACTCGGCGGAGGAAGACAGCTACGGCGGCGGCGGAGTGAAGATTTCCGTGGTCGGCGTGAGTACGACGACGACGAGGTCGAGGCAGCGAAGCTCTTCCTCACCGGCGACGATGGAGTAGCGGCGGCGCTAGGGTTTGAGGAGCTCGAGTGGAGAGAGTAGCGATCGAGCGGAGTAAATGAAGTGAGGAAGGGGAGAGGGGTATTTATAGACACGGTGAAAAACTGTTCGCCCGAAGATTTGGGACGAACGTGCCCCTGCCCTTTCTCCTTCACGCGACATGTGTCACCCACGTACTGTGTAGTGGAGATCGTGTACGATCGTGGGTGAATAGAATAATGCATCGTGGGATGCGGAACAGTTTGAGCGGCAAAACCGAAAATTTGGATAAGATTTGTTTTAAAGTTTCGTTCGCAATTTCTTCAGCTGACCAGGACACAGTGAAGATTTTGAACGAGTTTCAAATAGAACGCATATGAAGAATTTGTGAATAGATTGGGTTGAGTATAGCATAGAGGGGGAAGGGTCCGATCACATTCACTTAGCAGAAAAAGCAACTTGAAGAAATAGCTATAAGTGAATGCTGTAGAGGACATAAACTCATATATATATATATAGCCAATGAAGAAAAACGAAGGAAACAGTGAAGATTTTGAAAAGTTGAAGAATTTGAAAAACTGAAGAATTTCAAAACTGAGGAAAAACTCAAATTGAAGATTTTCAACTTTTTGTGGTGGCGTGACCCACCGTATAAGAATGATGATTTCAGACACCGCGTACAATTGTCGTAGGGTTCTGAGAATCAAATTCTTCATTAATTTCTTCACACTTAGAGTGTTATTCTTCATTGATTGAAGAAAAACGTTTCTTCATGTGTTGCACATCTAAGTCATCAATTTTGCATAAGTGTTAGGATGTGTGTCCTTTTCAAAGAACATTCGAAGATTCTAAGATATTTAGCTCACACCGCAACTTGCTAAATCTCTTCTCATCCAAGGGCTTAGTGAAGATATCAGCTAGCTGTTCTTCAGTCTTCACGTGCTCGATGGAGATGTCGCCCTTCAACACATGATCACGAAGAAAATGATGACGAATCTGAATGTGCTTTGTCTTCGAGTGCTGAACTGGGTTGTGAGCAATCTTGATGGCACTCTCATTGTCGCAGAGGAGAGGCACATTCTTCACGTTGACGCCATAGTCCTTGAGTGTTTGCTTCATCCAAAGCAGTTGAGCACAGCAAGAGCCAGCAGCAATGTATTCAGCTTCCGCAGTAGACAGTGATACGCAGTTCTGTTTCTTCGAGGACCAACAGACCAAAGATCGTCCGAGGAAATGACAAGTGCCAGAAGTTGACTTGCGGTCCACACGATCACCAGCATAGTCAGAGTCAGAATATCCAATGAGATCAAAAGCAGAGCCCTTGGGGTACCATAATCCTAGTGTTGGTGTGTGAGCTAGATATCGAAGAATATGCTTCACAGCCTTATGGTGTGATTCCTTCGGTGCAGCTTGAAATCGGGCACACATGCAAACACTAAGCATTATATCTGGCCTAGATGCACATAAGTACAATAAAGAACCAATCATGGAGCGGTATACCTTGTGATCGAAGTCAATACCATTTTCATCAGTGCATAGATGGCCTTTTGTGGGCATAGGAATTTTGACGCCTTTGCAATCTTGCATGCCGAATTTCCTCAGTACATCTTTGAGGTATTTCTCCTGAGATATGAATATGCCATTGCGCTGTTGACGAATTTGAAGACCTAAGAAGAATTTCAACTCTCCCATCATAGACATTTGATATTCTTCACTCATCATATAGGCAAATTCATCACTATAACGTTGGTCAGTACAGCCAAAGATAATATCATCAACATATATTTGGCACACAAACAGTTCACCATCATAAGATTTAGTAAAGAGAGTAGGGTCGAGTGAACCGGGTGTGAAGCCATTCTTCACGAAGAATTCCTTCAATGTATCATACCACGCCCGAGGGGCTTGCTTGAGGCCATAGAGGGCCTTATTAAGTCTGAAGACTTTGTCAGGATTCTTTGGATCTTCAAAACCTGGGGGTTGAGCAACATATACTTCTTCCTCAAGCTTACCATTGAGGAATGCACTTTTCACATCCATTTGATATAAGATGATATCATGATGATTAGCATAAGCAAGTAATATGCGAATAGCCTCAAGTCTAGCAACAGGTGCAAAAGTTTCATCGAAATCAATTCCTTCAACCTGTGTGTAGCCTTGAGCTACCAGTCGTGCCTTATTCCTTACCACAAGGCCATTTTCATCTTGCTTGTTGCGGTAGATCCACTTTGTGCCAATGATATTATGCTTGCGAGGATCTGGACGTTTGACCAGTTCCCAGACATTGTTGAGCTCGAACTGATGTAATTCTTCTTGCATAGCCTGAATCCACTCCGGCTCCAAAAATGCTTCATCTACCTTAGTGGGCTCTGTGATAGAGACAAAAGCATAGTGCCCACAAAAGTTAGATAAATGTGAAGCTTTTGAGCGTGTGAGAGGACCTGGCGCTTCAATGTCATCGATGATCTTGTCAACTTGTACTTCTTTTGCAACGCGAGGATGAGCTGGTTGTCGTCGAGGTATTTGATCATTTTCCTCAGCACCATTGTCTTCAGCATTATCTTCAGGTGCGTCAGCTCGACGTTCTTCGCGTACTGGAATGAATTCTTCAGCAAATTCTTCAGTAGGAATGACATCCTCAGTTGCCTTGAACTTGATAGAATCCTCAGGTGCTGGTTCATCTAACACAGAAGGTAGGTGCTCTCTTTGCGAGCCATTAGTTTCATCGAACCGCACATCTACAGTTTCAACAATCTTGTGAAGAGCGATGTTGAAGACTCTGTAGGTGTGCGAGTCCTTTCCGTAACCAAGCATAAAACCTTCATGTGCTTTCGGTGCAAATTTAGAATTGTGGTGAGGATCTCTAATCCAACATTTAGCACCGAAGACTTTGAAATAACTCACATTGGGTTTCTTGTCAGTGAGGAGTTCATAGGCCGTCTTCTTGAAGAATTTGTGAAGATATACTCTGTTGATGATGTGGCACGCAGTATCAATTGCATCAATCCAAAAACGATGAGGCGTTTTGTATTCATCAAGCATAGTGCGAGCCATCTCAACAAGAGTTCTGTTCTTGCGCTCCACGACGCCATTTTGCTGAGGAGTATAAGGAGCAGATAACTCATGAGTAATACCAAGTTCATCAAGATAGTCATCAAGACCGGAATTCTTGAACTCAGTTCCATTGTCACTTCTGATGTGCTTGATCTTCACACCAAAGTTGGTTGAAGCCCTCGAGGAAAATCGTTTGAAGACTTCCTGCACTTCATGTTTGTAAGTAACAATGTGTACCCATGTATATCGAGAGTAATCATCAACAATGACAAAACCATATAGAGATGCAGCATTAGAGACTGCTGAGTAATGATTAGGTCCGAAGAGGTCCATGTGAAGCAATTCGAATGGACGAGTAGTGGTCATGATAGTCTTCGCTGGATGCTTGGCCTTGGTCATTTTTCCAGCTTCACAGGCTCCGCATAAGTGATCCTTGAGGAATTTGACATTCTCAATGCCAATGACATGCTTCTTCTTCGCAAGCGTGTGCAAATTCCTCATGCCTGCGTGACCAAGTCGTCGATGCCATAGCCAGCCTTCTGAAGCTTTTGCAAGTAGACACACGGCTGGTTGTGGTCCTGTAGAGAAATCAACAATATACAAATCTCCTCTCCTAAAGCCTTCGAAGACTTTGGAATTGTCAGCTTCCATAATCACAACACAGCGATACTTGCCAAAGACAACAACCATATCAAGATCACAAAGCATTGAGACTGACATGAGGTTGTATCCTAAGGACTCAACAAGCATGACTTTGTCCATGTGTTTATCCTTAGAGATCGCAACCTTACCAAGACCCAATACCTGACTTTTGCCTTTGTCAGCAAAGATGATATGCTTCAGATGTGACGGTGATAAGGGAGCATCCATCAAAAGATTCTTGTCACCAGTCATGTGATTTGTACATCCACTATCGAGGACCCATTCAGTGGTTTTGGGTTGATCATCCTGCAGATGAATTAGTGTAACTTACAATCTCATATGCTTCATCAATGAAGAATATGATATCAAGTTCATCAGATGAATTTCATCAAGCGGTAAACAGATATAGCAGTATGAGGACGTGTGAAATGAAAGTTCATTTCATCATGGTTAGCCTGCGTCCTTTCAGGCAATTTTGTCAGGTCCCCAGCAAATTCTTCAGACGTTAAGGCACGTCTGGAGACCTGACCCTGCAGAAGAGATTAGTTCTTTTTCTTCACCACCCACATCTGAAGGGGTGGCAAAGAGTTCATCACTCTGCGAGCACCATACGAGAATGGTGGCATAGAAGCCAAACCATTTCGTTTCACATAAGAGGGGTTAGGGTAAGCATATGAATAAGCAGAGAAATTCTTCGAGGACTTATGAACATAATGATTTGAAGAATAATGTGCATATTCGTAGCCCTTAGCTCTACCCTGCGAAACAGAGTTGTTAGCACGATGATAGTCATATGAGGACTTTGATCCATTTGAGGAATTTGATCCACGTGAGGAATTTGGTCCATATGAGGACTTGGATCCATATGAAGAATTAGGTCCATATGAAGAGTTTGTTCTGGGGTTCCTATTCTTCACAGGTGGTGTCATGAGGACATTCACCTGAAGACTTTCAACATAACTTTTGGGAACCCAGATTTTCTTCATAGGGGAACCGTTCCTGCAGTTAGTCCCAACATATCTAGCAAATACTTCACCATTCTGATTTTTGAACAGTTTATAGTTGGAGTCAAATGACTCATCAGAAGAATGAGGAGATTCACATGTAAAGCCAGATAACTTGGATGGATCAACTGGAGGTCCCTTTGCAGCAACCCATGAGGTTTTGGGGTACTGCTCAGGCTTCCAATATGTTCCATCAGCATTAAGTTTCCTCTCAAAGGCAATACCCTCTTTCCTAGGGTTTCTGTTGAGGATCTGCTTTTTGAGCACATCACAAAGAATCTGATGCCCTTTGAGGCTTTTGTACATGCCTGTCATGTACAATTCCTTCAGCCCTGCATCGTCAGTGATACTAGCAATGTCCTCAGATGAGGAATTAGTGATAGCAGAGGCAGGTGAAGAATTTGTAACAGTTGAAGCATTTGAACATTCAGGTGAAGAATTAGCAGATTCACGTTCAATGCACTTTAAGCATGGAGGAACAAATTCTTCCTGAGAAGTGCTGATTTGTTGAGCAAGTAATGAATCGCGCTCCTTCTGAAGATCTTCATAACTCACTCTTAGCTTCTCAAGATCTTGCTTTCTTTGAAGAAATTCATAAGAAAGTTTCTCATGATCAGATAAGAGAGTGTTATGATGACTTTGAAGGTTATCAAACCTAGACTGAAGTCTCTGAAGATTTTCAGTCAGGGCTTTAGTGCGATCCATTTCTTCACCCAACATATCATCACTTTTGTCTAGCATGTTTTGAACCTTTTCAAAAGCCCTTTGTTGTTTTACAGCAATCTTTGCAAGTTTAGAGTAGCTGGGCTTGAGATTCTCATCAGATTCATTTTCACTAGATTCAGAGGAGGTGTATTTGAGTACCTTTGCACCTTTTGCCATGAAGCAATAGGTGGGAGCGTAGTCATCATTATCTTCATCAGGCTTGTCGGTGGGGTCAGTTTCTTCAGTGTTGAAGATGGACTTGCTAACGAAAGCAGTAGCGAAGGCCAGACTCGCCACACCAGATTCGGATTCTTCAGACGCCTCCTCTTCCTCATTTTCCTCAGATTCAGCTTCAGAGTCCATTTCCTTGCCAATGAATGCCCGAGCCTTCTTGGAGCTGCTCTTCTTGTGAGATGAAGACTTCGAGGATTTTGATGACGAAGATTTTGACGATTTCTTCTTCTTCTTCGCATCATCAGAACTGTAATCCTTGTATTTCTTCTTCTTCAATTCCTTTTCCCACTGAGGACAATCTTGAATATAATGACCAGGTTTCTTGCATTTGTGGCACAGCCTTCTCTTATAGTCACTTGATGAGGAATCACTGCTTCTTGAGGATTTTCCAAAGCGACCACGTCTTGAGAACTTCTGGAATTTCTTCACGAGCAGTGCTAGCTCCTGGCTCAATTCTTCAGGATCACCAAGGCTACTACCAGAGTCCTCACATTCAGACTCAGACACAACCTTGGCCTTCAGGGCACGTGGTTTGCCATAGCTCGAACCATAGAGATCTCTCTTTTCAGCAAGCTGGAACTCGTGAGTATTTAGCCTTTCGAGGATATCGGCAGGATCAAGAGACTTGTAGTCAGCCCGTTCTTGTATCATCAGACCCAGAGTATCAAATGAGGAATCAAGCGATCTCAACAGTTTCTTCACCACCTCATGGTCAGTGATGTCAGTGGCACCGAGGGCTTGAAGCTCATTTGAGATGTCAGTGAGGCGATCAAAGGTTTGTTGGACATTTTCATTGTCGAGTCTTTTGAAGCGGTTGAAGAGATTCCGAAGAACATCAACTCGAGAGTCACGCTGAGTTGAGACTCCTTCATTCACTTTGGACAGCCTATCCCAGATAAGCTTAGCAGTTTCCAAAGCACTCACTCTTCCATACTGTCCTTTACTCAGATGGCCACATATGATATTCTTCGCTTGAGAATCGAGTTGCTTGAATCTCTTCACATCGGTAGCGTTCAGTGAGGGTGAAACAGAGGGAACACCATTTTCCACAACATACCAGAGATCGTTGTCAATTGCCTCGAGATGCATTCGCATCTTGTTTTTCCAGTAGGGGTAGTCCGTCCCATCAAAGGTAGGACACCCAGCCGAGACCTTGATCATACCTGCGGTCGACATAACTAAAACTCCAGGCGGTTAAACCAAAATCACACAGAACAAGGGAGTACCTTGCTCTGATACCAATTGAAAGTGCGTTATGTCGACTAGAGGGGGGGTGAATAGGCGATTTTTATGAATTCTTCACTGAGGAATTTGCCGGTGAGGAAATTCCTTAGCGAAGAACTATTAGCAGCGGAATAAGTACTCAGAAGTAAGCATAACAGAATACAAGCATGGTCATCATGATGAAATGAAGACTAGCACAGAGTACAGAAAGCGTAATCACAGGATAACACAAGATGAAGACAAACAGACTGAAGAAATTGAACTGAGGAAATTGAGAAAGTCTTCAGTCAAAGTCTTCAAACACAGATATGAACAAACACTCAACACAGTAATGAGGAAATGAAAGGGTTGAGGAAATAGAACCAGTAGGTTGGTGAAGACAATGATTTGGTAGACCAGTTCCAACTGCTGTCTCAGTTGTACGTCTGGTTGGAGCGGCTGAGTATTTAAACTCGAGGACACACAGTCCCGGACACCCAGTCGCTGAGCACGCAGCTCAGGACACCCAGTCCTCACCGTATTCTCCTTGAACTAAGATCACACAGATCTCGTCCAATCACTCGTGGTAAGTCTTCAGGCGACTTCCAAACCTTCACAGACTTGGTCACTCGGCGATCCACAATTCCTCTTGGATGCTCTAGACCTTGACGCCTAACCGTCTGGAAGAAGCACAGTCTTCAAAGGTAACAAGCGTCGGATCCACGCAGGATCAATTTCTTCAGTGATGCTCAATCACTTTGGGTTTGTAGGGGTTTGGTTTTGGGTTTTCCTCACTCGATGATTTTCGCTCAAAGTCCTCGGAGGATGGGTTGCTCTCAAATGACAAGTGTCAAGTTCTCTCGGAGCAGCCAACCAGCTAGTGGTTGTAGGGGGCGGCTATTTATAGCCTAGGGAGCAGCCCGACATGATAAGACATAAATGCCCCTCAATGATATGACCGTTAGGTGGATAAGATATTTTGGGACAGCTGGCGCGCAGCACAGCAACGGTCGGAAATTTGACTCTCAAATTCCTCAGGGCTATCATGTTCCTCACTGTGTAGGTAATTCGCACTGACGAATTCCTAACTCCTCAGTCAGAACAAATTCATCAGTGACCAGAAGAACTTCGTCTCTGTCACTGAAGAAAGTGACTGAACTGTATGAGATTTCCAAAGGCTTCACTCGAAGGGATTGGTAGGTGTAGGATTTTGAGTTGAGCATCACATGGAAATTTTTCCTTAGTATTTCCTGGACCCCCTTTAACAATACGGTGTTTCCTATGACTCAAGAAAGAGAAAATGAAACTACGAAAACAAAAGTCTTCACGCTTCATGTTCCACAAATGAATACCAAGTCTTCAAGGTCACACCAATTTCTTCACTTTCAAAGTCTTCAGAAAGTCTTCAGAATATCAAAGTCTTCAGTTGAAGAACTTCATTTTTAGGGGTCGACTTTCTCTATAAATATCAAACTCCTCATAGACTTATAGACCTGTGTACACTCACAAACGCATTAGTCCCTTAACCCATAAGTCTTCAATACACCAAAATCACTAAGGGGCACTAGATGCACTTACAAGGATCTTAAAGTTATTGATGCGTCTCCGATTAGATCTATGTTTTGCAATATGAATTTTGATGATTATGGGAGTGATGATGAATCAACTTTGCCTAGAAGGCGTCCCAAAAATTCGGAATCTTTAGATCTTGATGCAAAAATTGGTAAAAGTGAGATTGGAGAATCCTCTACTTCTAATAATATTGAACTTACTATCTCGGATTTCAAGGAATTTGATTATGATAATTGCTCTTTAAAAGGTTGTATTTCCTTGTTGCAATCCGTTGTTAATTCTCCTCATGCTTATAGTCAAAATGAAGCTTTTACCAAACATATCGTTGATGCGTTGATGCAATCTTATGATGAAAAACTTAATTTGGAAGTTTCTATACCTAGAAAACTTAATGATGAGTGGGAACCTACTATAAAGATTAGAATTAAAGATTATGAGTGTTTTGCTTTGTGTGATTTGGGTGCTAGTGTTTCCACGATTCCGAAAACTTTATGTGATATTCTAGGTTTCCATGATCTTGATGATTGCTCTTTAAATTTGCACCTTGCGGATTCCACCATTAAAAAGCATATGGGAAGGATCAATGATGTTCTTATCATTGCAAATAGAAGTTTGGTGCCCGTAGATTTTATCGTTCTTGATATAGATTGCAATCTTTCTTGCCCTATTATTCTTGGTAGACCTTTCCTTAGAACGATTGGCGCGATTATTGATATGAAGGAAGGGAACATCAGATTCCAATTTCCATTAAAGAAAGGCATGGAACACTTTACAAGAAAGAAAGTTAAATTACCTTATGAATCTATCATGCATGCTACTTATGAATTTAGTGTCAAAGATGGCACTCATTAGATCTATCTTTGTTTTTATGCCTAGCTAGGGGCGTTAAACGATAGTGCTAGTTGGGAGGCAACCCAGTTTTCTTTATGTTTTTTTTGTTTTTGCTCCTGTTTAGTAATAAATCTTGCATCTAACTTCTTTTTAGATGTGTTTTTATCTTTTAATTAGTGTTTGTGCCAAGTAGAACCTATAGGATAACCTATGATGATAGTTGATTTGATTATGCTGAATAACAGAAACTTTGCACACACGAATATAATTTTGTTAAATCACAGTAACGTGCTTTTGCATTGATTCTTTTTGCTTCTGTTAAATATACAAATTGTCCAGGACTTCCTATTTTTGTAGGATTTTTAGAGTTCTAGAAGTTTGCGTTAGTTATATATTGCTACAGACTGTTCTGTTTTTGACAGATTCTGTTTTTCGTGTGTTGTTTGCTTATTTCAATGCATCTATGGCTAGTAAATTAGTTTATAAACCATAAAGAAGTTGGAATACAGTAGGTTTAACACCAAATTAAATAAATAATTAGTTCATGGCAGTACCTTATGTGGTGGTTTTGTTTTCTTTCACTAACGGAGCTTATAAGATTTCCTGTTGGGTTTTGTGTTGTGAAGTTTTCAAGTTTTGGGTAAAGCTTTTATGGACTATGGAATAAGGATTGGCAAGAGCCTAAGCTTTGGGATGCCCATGGCACCCCAATATATTCAAGAATAGCCAAAAGCCTAAGCTTGGGGATGCCCCGGGAAGGCATCCCTTCTTTCGTCTTCATTCATTGGTAACTTTACTTGAGCTATATTTTTATTCGCCACATGATATGTGTTTTGCTTGGAGCGTCGTGTATTATATTAGTCTTTGCTTTTTAGTTTACCACAATGATCCTTGCTGTACACACCTTTTTGGAGAAGCCTATTTGATTAGAATTTTCTAGAATACTCTATGTGCTTCACTTATATCTTTTGAGTTGATAGTTTTTTGCTCTAGTGCTTCACTTATATCTTTTAGAGCACAGTGGTGTCTTAATTTTGAAGAAATTGCTACTCTCTCATGCTTCACTTATATTATTTTGAGAGTCTTTTAGAACAGCATGGTATTTTCTATGATCATAAAATTGGTCCTAGAATGATGATCATCCAAGTTGGGTATAATAAAAACTATCATAGAAAGTGAATTGGATGCTATGATCAATTTGATGCTTGATAATTGTTTTGAGATATGGAGGTAGTGATATTAAAGTCATGCTAGTTGGGTGATTATGAATTTAAAGAATGCTTGTGTTGAAGTTTGTGATTCCCGTAACATGCACTTATGGTGAACCGCTTTGTGATGAAGTTGGAGCACAATTTTATTTATTGATTGTCTTCCTTATGAGTGGCGGTCGGGGACGAGCGATGGTCTTTTCCTACCAATCTATGCCCCTAGGAGCATGCGCGTAGTACTTTGATTTTTGATGACTTCTAAATTTTTGCAACAAGTATATGAGTTCTTTTGATTAGTGTTGAGTCCATGGATTATACGCACTCTTTCACCCTACCACCATTGCTAGCCTCTCTTGTACCGCGCAAATTTCGCCGGTACCATGCACCCACCATTTACCTTCCTCAAAACAGCCACCATACCTACCTATTATGGCATTTCCATAGCCATTCCGAGATATATTGCCATGCAACTTTCCACCGTTCCATTCATATGACACGCATTACTTTTGTCATATTGCTTTTTGCACGATCATGTAGTTGACATCGTATTTGTGGCAAGGCCACCTTCATAATTTTCATACATGTCGCTCTTGATTCATTGCATATCCCGGTACACCGCCGGAGGCATTCACATATAGT
Organism: Triticum aestivum; assembly: GCF_018294505.1. Taxonomy (NCBI): domain Eukaryota; kingdom Viridiplantae; phylum Streptophyta; class Magnoliopsida; order Poales; family Poaceae; genus Triticum; species Triticum aestivum. The sequence continues at coordinate 377,856,624 of NC_057804.1, read as the reverse complement.
TATATTTTGTTCTAGCTTTGATTTGTAGATCCATAAAAGTGTGATGATCTTCATTATTAGAGCATTGTCCTAGTGAGGAAAGGATGATGAAGACTATAAGAGCTAGTTTGGTTCTTGTTCTGGACTCATGCCTGGTAAAATTTTCATGCCTGGTGTTGGCCTGAGAATAAGAAGAATTTTGCCTGGCCAGGCAGGTGTGTGCACCGGGTGTTTGGATGTGGACTTGGCCGGGGACAAACACTTAAACAATAAAAAATTAGATTGAAAGGTTGATTTGACACAAAGTGCAGTAGGCATGTGCTAATGAGCCGAAAATGCTATCTGCCTGGAACCCAGGCGTCCTCTCCCGTGAGCCTGGACCAGGCTAAGCAACATGCCTGGGAGCTAGCCAGGCTAATCAAGCTGCCATGAGCTCCAGGCCAGGGATGTGCCTGTGAATCCAGGTAGCGAACCAAACAATCTCTAGGCACATCTGAGGGATGTCCCAGGCCAGGCAAATATGCCCCAGGGTTGCAACCAAACACACTTTAATTCCCCCACAAGTCGGGATGAGACTTCAGACTTTACAAAAATAAAAAAAATAGAAGAAGAAGAAAAAAGAGAAAGGCCAAAAAAAGAGAGAAGGCCAAAGAAAAAGAAAAAAAGAGAAAGAAAAGAAAAAAAATAAGAAAGAAAAAATAAAATGAGAGAAAAAGAGAGAAGGGACAATGCTACTATCTCTTTTTCCACACTTGTGCTTCAAAATAGCACCATGATCTTCATGATAGAGAGTCTCATATGTTGTCACTTTCATATACTAGTGGGAATTTTTCATTATAGAACTTGGCTTGTATATTCCAATGATGGGCTTCCTCAAAAGTGCCCTAGGTCTTCGTGAGCGAGCGAGTTGGATGCACCCCACTTAGTTTCTTTTATTGAGCTTTCATATATTTATAGCTCTAGTGCATCCGTTGCATGGCAATCCCTACTCACTCACATTGATATCTATTAATGGGCATCTCCATAGCCCGTTGATACGCCTAGTTGATGTGAGACTGTCTTCTCCTTTTTGTCTTCTCCACAACCACCATTCTATTCTACATATAGTGCTATGTCCATGGCTCACGCTCAGGTATTGTGTGAAAGTTGAAAAAGTTTGAGATTATTAAAGTATGAAACAATTTCTTGGCTTGTCATCGGGGTTGTGCATGGTTAAATACTTTGTGTGATGAATATAGAGAAGAGCCAGACTATATAATTTTGTAGGGATAACTTTCTTTAGCCATGTTATTTTGAGAAGACATGATTACTTTGATTAGTATGCTTGAAGTATTACTATTTCTAATGTCAATATGAACTTTTATTTTGTATTCATTTGGATCTGAACATTCATGCCACAAGAAAGAAAATTACATTATGAATTATGCTAGGTAGCATTCCACATCAAAAATTTCTTTTTTATCATTTACCTACTCGAGGACGAGCAGGAATTAAGCTTGGGGATGCTTGATACGTCTCCAATGTATCTATAATTTTTGATTGTTCCATGCTATTATATTACCCCTTTTGGATGTTTATGGGCTTTATTTTACACATTTATATCATTTTTGGGACTAACCTACTAACCGGAGGCCCAACCCATATTGCTGTTTTTTTTGCCTATTTTAGTATTTCGAAGAAAAGGAATATCAAACGGAATGCAAATGGAATGAAACCTTCGGGATCGTTATTTTTGGAACAAATCTGATCCGGAGAGCCTGGAGTGCAAGTCAAGAAAGCTCTAAGGTACCCACGAGATAGGAGGGCACCCCCCGGTAGGGCGCGCCCGCCTATCTCATGGGCCCCGCGGGCGGCCACCGACGTACTTCTTCCTCCTATATATACCTACGTACCCCAAAAATATCCAGGCGCACCACGAAACACAATTTCCACCGTCGTAACCTTCTGTATCCATGAGATCCCATCTTGGAGCCCTTGCCGGCACTCTGCTGGAGGGGGAAGCAACCACGAAGGGCCTCTACATCAACATCCTTGCCCCTCCGCTGAGTTGTGAGTAGTTTACCACAGACCTACGGGTCCATAGTTATTAGCTAGATGGCTTCTTCTCTCTTTTTGGATCTCAATATAATGTTCTCCCCCTCTCTTGTGGAGATCTATTCGATGTAAACTCTTTTTGCGGTGTGTTTGTCGAGATCCGACGAATTGTGGGTTTATGATCAAGTTTATCTATGAATAATATTTGAATCTTCTCTGATTTCTTTTATGTATGATTGAGTTATCTTTGCAAGTCTCTTCAAATTATCAGTTTGGTTTGGCCTACTAGATTGATCTTTCTTGCCATGGGAGAAGTGCTTAGCTTTGGGTTTAATCTTGCGGTGTTCTTACCCAGTGACAGAAAGGGTTGCAAGACACGTATTGTATTGTTGCCATCGAGGATAACAAGATGGGGTTTATATCATATTGCATGTGTTTATCCCTCTACATCATGTCATCTTGCTTAATGCGTTGCTCTGTTCTTATGAACTTAATACACTAGATGCATGCTGGATAGTGGTCGATGTGTGGAGTAATAGTAGTAGATGCAGGCAGTAGTCGGTCTACTTGTTATGGACGTGATGCCTATATACATGATCATGCCTAGATAATCTCATAACTATGCGCTGTTCTATCAATTGCTCGACAGTAATTTGTTCACCCACCGCAATACTTATGCTATCTTGAGAGAAGCCTCTAGTGAAACTTATGGCCCCCGGGTCTATCTCTTATCATATTTGTTTTCCATCTACTTATGTGCATCTTTACTTTTTGCATCTATATTACAAAATACCAAAAATATATCTATCTTATCATACTATGTTTATTAGATCTCACTTTCGCAAGTGGCCGTGAAGGGATTGACAACCCCTTTATTGCATTGGTTGCGAGTTCTCAGTTTGTTTGTGTAGGTGCGTGGGACTTTTGAGGAGCCTCCTACTGGATTGATACCTTGGTTCTCAAAACTGAGGGAAATACTTACGCTACACTTTGCTGCATCACCCTCTCCTCTTCGAGGAAAACCAACGCAAGCTCATGACGTAGCATTAATCTCCTCCAAATCTTTTGCGGGCATCCTGTATGGTATCTTAGATATTGGCCCTGTGCCTGGCAAAAGCTCAATCAAAAACTCAATGTCTCTATCTGGTGGCATGCTTGGCAACTCCTCTGGAAATACGTCAGGGAAATCCTTCACCACGGGTACTTCCTCTTGTACAACTCCTGATAGGGAATTTACTCGAGTCCTCTTCGGTACATGCCGGGATACATACTTGATCATTCTTCCTTCTGGGGTGGTAAGCAAAATCGACTTACTGGCGCATTCAATGTTCCCTCCATACTTCGATAACCAATCCATGCCTAATATCACATCCAATCCTTGTGATTCCAATACTATTAGGTCCGAGGGAAACACGTAGTTACCAATCCTTAATGGTAACCGATCACACCATAAACTAGCCATATACTCTGCTCCAAGCAAGGTTACTAACATGGGTGACCTAAGGGCTTGGGTTGGCAGTTTATACTTATCCACAAATCCCCTTGATATGTATGAGTGCGATGCACCAGTATCAAAAAGAATGAGTGCAGTAAATGACTTAACCAAAAACTTACCTATTACTGCATCTAGCTGGGCTTCAACCTCCTCCACATTAACGTGGTTCACCTGTCCCCTATTGAAAGGGTTTGGCTTCTTCCCAGAGCTTCCATTGCCATTTCCATTCTAGGCTTCAGGACATTCATTGGCATAATGTCCAGTCTTTTGACACTTATAGCAAGTGACTTGGCTCAGGTCTCTCTTAGCTGGGGTTGATGGGTTGGTACGGTTCTGGCCGTTGCTTCTTCCATTCCCATTACCATTCTTGGGGCCATTATGATTGTGTGAACTCCCTCCTCCATGGGTATGCTGAAAATGTCCTCCCGATTTTGGGGTAAAACGTGGCTTTTGCTGAGCTGCAGAATTGTACTTCCCTTGTCCATACTTCCTCTTGCGGTTGTCAATCTGCTGCTGCTTCCCTTCAATCATGGGAGCTCTATCTACCAACTCCTGTTAGTTGTTGAAGGTTGCTACCATCAATTGCATGCTCAGCTCATCATTCAGAAACTTCTCCTGCTTAGCTGCATCTGTAGCAACGTCATCTGGGGCACAACGTGCTAGCTTACTAAAGTCATCCACATACTGGCCTACAGTACGTACTCCTTGGCGCAAGTTGTGAAACTCACGCTTCTTCATGGTCGTAGCTCCTGCTGAAACATGGGCAGTATGGAAAGCCTGCTGAAACTGATCCCATGTGACAGTGTTGATAGGATAAGTGGCTGTGAAATTCTCCCACCATGATGTTGCGGGTCCATCAAGCTGATGTGCGGCAAAACGCACCTTTTCCGCATCCGTGCATCTTGCAGTGGTCAACTCCCTTCCTGTCTTGCGGAGCTAATCATCTACAACTATCAGCTTGGTGCTACTGGAGAACACCGGCGGATTCAGTCTAAGGAAATGGGTTAAGTGATCGACAGGTGGTGGAGGTGGTGGGTTGTTGTTGTTGTTGTTCCCATGATTCTGATTCTGGACTAGTAACTGCATCAACGCATTCTGCTGTTGGATCAACTAAGTGAGCTCCGGTGGGAAAGCAAATTTCTTGTCACGTCTCGGAGGCATCTGAGGGTTTAAGAAAATATGATAATTCAGAATAGAATGAGGCCTAGAGAGAAACACTACCCATATGCACATGAGACAAATGCAAACAATAACACTTCATTCAATTCAAACAAGGACATACAACGATCTAACTATCGTTACAAAAGTGCTCGGACTATACTAGATAAATGGGGGAATACTACTACTGTTATGGTGGTCGACTAGAAAAACTGCTCCGTTGAAGACTAGATGACACTACAAAAAAATACACTTCCGTGATGATACGTGTTTGTCACAGTAGGTCGTGTTTGTTGTCATGCATGTAAATCCATGAAAAATTTATAACAGAATCAAGATAGTCATACCTGTGCTGTCGTACAAGTGTTCCATGACATTACCAAAATTATCATCATGAAAGTGTCCACTTCCATGACGATAAATCGCGCGTCACAGAAGTGCTTTCGTCAAGGGTGACCGACACGTGGCATCCACCTTAACGGAATGTCGTTAAGCTATTGGGTCAGATTTTGGATCCGATAACCCGTTAACAGCCCCGACCAATGGGAAATTTCCACGTGTAAAATTCTGATTGGCCGAAGGGAACACCTGTCATCTCGTCAGTGGGCCAGATGTTGCCCGTCCATTGGAGGAGACATGCCGATGGTACGTCGACACGTCGCTGGGCCCAACAGAGGTCCATAGAGGTTAAAAAGGCCGGCCTAGTCAAAAGCCTGTAGAACTTAATCAGGTACTAATGGGGCAGCCCAATAACGGCCTGCTTAATAAAGGCCCATTTACAGCCCGAAACCAGATCTGGCCCGTTAATTATTCGCCTAATATTTGGGCCCATTTATGGCCCGAAGCCAGTTCTGGCCCGTTAATTGTTCGCCTAATATTTGGGTCCATTTGCGGCCCGAAGCCAGATCTGGCCCGTTAATTGTTCACCGAATATTCAGGCCCAACTACAACCCAGTGAGTTTTGGCCTGTTAGAGGCCTGATGTAGACATGGGCCCATTTCAGCCCGATGTGACTTTTGGCCTGGGAATGGCCCATGCTTCCCATGGGCCATATATGGTCCGACGGGACATCGGGCCCACTAACGGCCCGTGCTAAAGGTGGCAACAGTTAAGCCCAACGTGACTTTGGGCCTGTTAAAGGCCTGTCGCGTAATTCGGCCCGTTGATGCCTGTACTAAGCTTTCGGCCTCTTAAAGGCCCATGATATCAGTGGGCCAACTAAGCCCTGAGATATGTTTCGGCCTAGTAACGGCCCGTGAGCTAACTGGGCCCATAACGGCCCGGTCTACATTTCGGCCTGCTGAAGGCCCGTCGACGAATAGTGAAAATTGAGGCCCAACATGCATTTTGGCCTGCTAAAGGCCCGTGGTTTCATCTCGGCCGTAACAGGCCAGTACAATATTCAGCCTGTTAATGGCCCAACGCTACCTGGGCCAAACTAAGCGCTGGGTCGACAAAAGGGCCAACTAAAATATAGGCCGGTGTAAGTTTGGGCCTGGCGCAATGTGTGAAGGCCCCAATCATTCGGGCCCAAGAAAGACGCAGGCCGGCCCAATTGTGGCCCGCTAAAAACCTGGCCCGTTAGAGTCGAATGTTTCGGCCCGGTCGACTACATCTGATTTTTTTTCAGATAGCGAATGATGGCAGTAACTAGTAGGAATTAAGAACAAACCTACTCTATACAATAAAGAAATTACAGCATAGTAACTAAGAATAAACCTACACTATACAATAAAGGATTTAAGGTATATTACATCCACTGGGCATCGAAGTTCGCCACCAGTGATCATAAAGCGCAACGAAGAAGCAGATTACAAAAACTGGGCACCATTGCAGCGTAACAAAATAATACTGAACCGAGACCACTTCCAAGACAGTTCAAGAAAGGTTAGCCTTGCGGGGGAACTGCTGCGCAAGCTGCTGAGCAAGGCTGTGAGACCGGCCTAGCATGTCGGTCATAGCTTCCAGGTGTAGCTGTTTAGCGATGAGGTTCTCATTGGTGTTCTCCGCAATCTTTCTTAGAGATAGGACTTCAAGTCGAAGTTGAGTTGCAGAATGCCTTTCTGCTAGAACTTGGGACTGAAGAAGTCGAACTGATTCAGACAACGAATTCTGTGAGCTTGTCTGACTGTTAGTCTCAAGTAACTTGAACACTGCATCAAGACAAGACTTTGGGGTTGTCTCGCTATCTTCAAGATGTTTTGCCTTCTTTGCTGCAATATATGTTGGGTTTGTCTCACAGCCTTCAGCAGACTTGTGCATGCCATCAGGCATATCACCCTGAAACAAAGCAGAGAGATGACAGGTTTTGCACGTGTATAAACAAAGATGATAACTGTTCTGTCAATTCTATCCAATTTCAAATTAGAAAATAAAGAGTAAGTTCAAAATATCAATAGCATAATTTGGCATTGTTCATAATGCGGGGAGCTTCACCACACTACTGGATTACCATGTCAACATAACAAGCATAGATGAAGGGCAAAGAAAATCATTGTATCTATTTTGGATAATGTGCATGGCATGTTGTTCATATCATCAGCCACATCAGTAAGATAAAACAGGAGATGACAAGGTGCAAACGTGGGCTGCTTCACCACACACTGGATTATAGATCCACAAAACCAAGCATACATATAGGGAGTATTAAGTAATGTGCATGGTATGAATAAGAATTTGGTTTTACAAGTAAAACTTAGAACTTACGGTTCTTACGAACATGCATTTTGGTAGAAACAGCAAACTAAACAGCAGTAAACGATAGGGAGTATGAGCAAATTAAACAGCAGTTGAGGATAAAGGCTTTAGAAGGACTGACTTACATTAACAGTTAACACCGGCTTTATAATGCCCTTCTCCATGTCAAGGGAAGGATAACTCAAGAATTTCAGCACAGAATCTTCTTCATAAGCATTGCCTGTACTCTACATTTTGTAGAGAGTAATTATAGATATGATAATACTGGAAGGGATAGAGGATAATGAAGATAAGATGCAGATTGATGCTACATAATCAACTACCAATCCCTGGAAGTACAAGCGTTACAGGACAAAATGTACTGACAAGAGCAATGGGCTACACTTCTGCACTGGCATTGTCTGTGTATTCTACTTGTTGGTAAGATTAAATATAGATCTGATCTTTTTTAGTAAATGGTGGGCGAGGGAGATAAGATGCAGAATGCTACAAAATGAACCAATCCCTCTTCCCATAATACAAGAGTGTTTTGAACACTGGTGTACTGTACAAAACGTTCTTATATTATGGGACGGAGGGAGTAGCTGTTAATGTAAGTACAGTGATAGACCACGTTCAGTCCTTACAAGAGGACTGCAGAGCTAAACCTCTTCAAAAGCATTGGGTTGATTCTAAATTTGTGTAAGAGTCCATACGGATCTTATAATGTCCACCAAATGGACGATTACGAGGCTAACATGTGCAGTGATGCTACATAATCAAACAGCTATGAAAGTAAGTATGGTCATACAGGGCAAGAGGTACTCACAAGAGCAATGCAGTGTGCAGTATAGTTGCGAGATTCTGTGGTCCCTTGAGAACGAATGTTCTTCTGCTAACAGTTTTCGTACAAGTGAGACATTAAGGCAAATGCAGAAATGTAGTTCAAATTGTGATGTGATATCATAGACAGTACCTTACGCTGCAGCCGAGACCAATGTGTAACAAGATTATTCCAGTCACCGTCGGATAAATGTAGCACCGGAGACTTTACAGAAATTTCGTTCAGAGGCTTTCCATGGAAGTGCGCTTGCCTCAAGTAGGAACGATGCTTCATCAACGAGTGCTTGAAAAGCGCAACCAACTCTTGCTCGTCATCACAATCCAGTTTGCTCCTCGCCTATTTAAAAGAATGAAATCTTGTGTCTTCTGTCAGCAGAAACATATGCAGTAATGACCATGAATAACATTAGTACATTACTTACGCGTAAGTTGCGGAGGAAGACTGGAAATTGTTCTGTGTCTTGGTATAATCTTTCCATGAAGGAAAGATGCGCACAAAGTTCCTGACAACAACATAAGCTTCATCTTCTAAACTGGGAAGAAATGGAACAGGGGTCCTATTTGCTGCAATTGGGGCTCTCTCTGGTTCGAAAAGGGATTTGGCAACTGGATTTGGTGTACTCTTTGCTGGAATGGGGGTTTTGCGTCGTACAGCTGGTGCTATGTCAACTGGCATAATCATACTGTTTGCTGCAGTTGGGGTCTGCTGAGTTGGGGCATCAGAAATGACCAGTGTAGTAGGGCTAGAGTCTGCTAGAGTTGGGGTATTTTGTGGGTCAGGTGATATTGCAACTACACCTAATGGGCTATTTGATTTATCAGGTGCCACTACCTTTTCCAAATACTTTGCTTGTGCTCCTCCACGATCAGCAATCGCCCTCTTCCTTTTGAACGTCTGATACACAAGAACAACATTTGAATGGATAAATATGGTATGATGACAGATGGAATATGTACTGAAAATGGATAGGCAGGGCGTATTCACATACACGATGTGTAAACTAAGCTAATGGCAGTTCAACAAAGTAGAAGCAATGCAAAGCATCAGTTGCAAGATATGTGCGAGCAATGTAACCTTGGAAAGTTAGAGCAAGTACCTTGATGGGTGAATAAGATAGGGCATCTTCCTCTGACTCCTCCACTAGGGAGCTACATTGACTTAGGTCTCCCTCTAGCTCAGAATCACTATTAGGATCATAATCTGAGCATGAATCTGTAGGTGGAGAGCGTTTGCATTGCATTGCATCCAGACTTGATTTCAGTCCCTTAATGCCAAGTTTGACAGCCATGTCATTGTTCTGCTTTATTCTTTTCATGCACGCAAGCTCATAATCATTATGATGCTGTTCAGAATCTAAGATTCATGAAAACATAAAAAGTAGTCAGATTATCTATGGAATGCATTGCGGATTCAACTCGGAGAGTGTCTCCCTATAAACCCCTGCATATGCAAAGTTCACCTCCCCAACCGTGCTGACCAGACCACACACAGAAATACAAACCCCTTATGTCTCTATAACAGGCAGGCACACATTTCAAAACTGAAGTAGGAACATTAGAATCATATGAAATTCATATTTGAACAAATAAACTAAGCAATTATGAGTGGCGTAATGTTTAGCTTCAAGGGTGGAGTGTTGGTAGTGCGACACAAAGCAAGTAGGCAGATTGTATTCCATGTAAAAGATCAAAACCTATGTAAAAGTTGGAAATAACACTTTCTTTCTATACAATGCAGTGTTCGTTACCCACACATGATGGAAGAGATCACATAGAGAAATACTATTCACTCATGTCTACGGTTCCAGTATTTAGAAACAGGGTGGTCCACCCAAAAAGAATATTGACAAAAAATATGACAAGGCAAGCATAGATGTAGTGAATCAATCATTTACTTGTGAGCTTATTAGGACAAGTATGCAGAATTGTAACTGTAGTAAGAGACCGTCCAGAATCTAAATGAAGAAGTTTGTCCAGCACTTATTGTTTGCAACTAATCGATGTGAATAATTGGATATTATATCGAATGAGTAAGAAAGACAAGTAAAATTGTCAACAAACCTGGCTTGCAGTAGTAATCTGGGTCAATGTCACTACAACCAACAATCCAAAATGACTAGTTTCTGTTCCGAGGGCCGGAATTTTGAAAACCTTGTGAACTTTAGAGGTACTAAAGATTACCGAAATACATCTGAACCATTAAGTGTAGGTAGCACTGAGCACACAACAAACCCTAATGACAGTCCTGCCTAATGAGTAATGAATCAATTAGAAAATGGGTGATGAGGAGTGGCTGCTGAGTGTTTAGGACGTATCTCAGGATAAATCAGGTTGGCTTGGTGGGTGCTGCACGCCTGAGCCCTGAACAGACTGGGAAGGTAGGCACGGCGGTGCCCCCGGGCAGCGGTGACGATGTTGGGCGAGTGGCTCCTGGCCTCATGTTAGTCTGGCGTCTCCTCCTAGAGTCATGCCATCCGGGGACGGCAAGTAGCCGGCGAGGCAGGCGGCTGGGGGCGAGTAGATATCGAAAGCGCACAGCAGAACAGAGGGGAATCGGGGCCTGGGACGACCCAAAATCCCAGGGTGGGCCGGCCCACCGTGGGCACCCTGTAGAGATACACACCCGAGCGGGGAACATGCATTTTCGAAACTAATTTAGGAACATTTAGCTGACCAATTAAACAACTCTGTTTTAATAATACCATATTCGTATTTGAACATCTAAGCTTGTTTAGCTTGATGCGTGGAGTAGTGTTATTATGACACGAAGCACATATTCTGATCATATAGTGATCATAAAAGGGGGAAACTCTAAGCATATTTTTTTAGCAAAAGAGGGTTTCCCCTCCGATTTCTATTAAAGAAACCACCACGGAACCAACATGATCAATTAAACCCTAAGCATGATTGTCGGTGTCAAAACCGGCGGATCTCGGGTAGGGGGTCCCGAACTGTGCGTCTAGGCGGATGGTAACATGAGACAGGGGACACGATGTTTTTACCCAGGTTCGGGCCCTCTCGATGGAGGTAAAACCCTACTCCTGCTTGATTAATATTGATGATATGGGTAGTACAAGAGTAGATCTACCACGAGATCGGAGTGGCTAAACCCTAGAATCTAGCCTATGGTATGATTGTTCTTCCTCCTACGGACTAAAACTCTCTGGTTTATATAGACACCGGAGAGGGATAGGGTTACACAGAGTCGGTTAAAATGGGAGAAGATCTTCATATTGTATCGCCAAGCTTGCCTTCCACGCCAAGGAAAGTCCCATTCGGACAAAGGACGGAGTCTTCAATCTTGTATCTTCGTAGTCCAGGAGTTCGGCCGAAGGTCATAGTCCGGCCATCTGGACACCCCCTAATCCAGGACTCCCTCAGTAGCCCCCGAACCAGGCTTCAATGACGACGAGTCCGGCGCGCAAGTTGTCTTCGGCATTGCAAGGCGGGTTCTCCTGCAAATTCTCTGTATCCTTCGAATAGTGTCCGGCTTCTAGTGCGTGCTGTCCTCCTCTGCTTCTGTGCCCCATAATGACCATCTTCCACGTGTCAAACGGATGCGAAAAGCCAGGGGATTTTTTCAGTTACCCCCCGGGTTGCATTAATGAATCGCCCATAAAAGAGACGGGGATTTAGATCCAATTCACACCATCTTCCCTCCGCGAGATTTCATCAGAGTGCCTTCGACAGAGATCCATTCCACCATGGCCGGTCGGTGTAGATCCTCCTCTCGCCCCTCCAGCACTCGGCCCGGAGAATGGGGGCGGTGTTCCGTCCCGCATAGCGAGCTAGTAGTGCTTCAGTCCAAGGGGCTTCTCCCCCAGCATATATGGTCCCAGTTCGAGCCGGGATTGCTACCTATAGCGGCGGAGAGAAGGCGGAGAGTGTCCCCCATCCTTCTCGAGGAGAGCGGGTATGCCTAGTCCCTTATTTAATGAGAGGACTCGGATTTCCAATTCATCCGTTTCTTCGAGGGTTGCTGGAGTTCTACGGCCTCCAGCTACACAACCTCACGCCCGCCTCCATTCTGCACATTGCGGGCTTCGTGGCCCTCTGCGAGCTGTTCTTGGGCGTCGAGGCCCATTTCGCGTTGTGGAAGAGGTTGTTTTGCCTTGTGCCTCGTTCTCAGGAAGGGTCTATTTATCAAGTGGGCGGAGCCGAACTATGGCGCATCACCGGGACCGGATATCTATCCGGCACCCCAAAGAGGGTGTCCGAAGACTGGCCCTCGGAATGGTTTTATATAGATGACGTCCCCCTACCGGACCTTGTACGGATCGGCCTCCCCGAGTTCAATAATGCTCCGTTGAAGAAGCGCCTGAGTTGGTGCCCACGGAACCCTCAAAGGGAAGCTGACAGGGACGTCCTGTACCTGATGAGCCGGATAAGGTTGTTGGCTCATTCCGGACTGACCATGATCAAGGTCATGGCCATATGCATCATGCAAGGGGTGCAGCCGCTTCAATACAGAGGCCACCCCATGTGGGATTTCAACGGGGAGGATGATGCTACCCGGTGCGGTCGCAAGGGGCCAGATTCGGCTGCCACTTTAACGAGAATCTTATCCGCTTTGTACAAGGGGGAGGAGGAAGAATTCCTCCGTGTCAACCCGGAAGGCGGATTCTCTATGTACAATCCTCCTAGTTGGATGAGCGGACACTTTCACTTGCCTATCCATTTTCGAAATTCCCGTAGTTGAGTACTTAGACTAGTAATGTTTAAACGCAGGAGCTGCGCCAGGCTGTGAAGGAAATAAACAGCCCTGCTCCACAACCAGAGGATCCGGAACGGTCCCTCAATCCGGACTCCCAAGAAGATCCGGACTTATGCGTGGAGTTGGTTGATGGAGTATTTCATCTATTGAGCAAGGATAACTCCTTAGTGGCCATCACGGCCGACTACCCCAGACTACTTCCAGCATCCAAGGTAACTAAGACCGAAGTCCCAGTATTCTCATGCTTTATCTTGCTTGCCGTGCACTAATAGCGCTTCGCAAGGTAAATCCTTGAGGCGGAAGGCCGAGCCCACGGTGGGCAGCCAACAAGGGCCGCTGAAACCAGGCGGGCCAAAAAGAAGTGCAGACCAGATCGAGATTCTGGTGCAACGGTATGGTGTGTGGATTTAACGCCTAGGGTTTATGCCCTTGAGTCTTACTAATGCTCATGATTTTGTTAGAAAGAAGAGAGCCCGCCGGACTATGTCCGCCGGCCAAGGTTCGAGGCCGGGTCTGGAAGCGGAGGCGGACACGGGACGCGCCTCGGGCGCTCCTCCGACAGAGGGCGCCGACGGGCTATCTGCCACCAATTCAGAGGTGGAGAGTGCCCTAAACCACAGGCGTCGCCGGACTGTTCTCCGTGACGCGTGTTTCTCCCCAGAGGCGTTGGACGCCTTTAATACAGGAGATGTGTATCTCCGTGCTGCTCAAAATGGTCTAGCCAGAGCCACGGAGCAGTATGTGAAAGACATACAGGTGAGTAGAATTGAAGGTTATATATGGCAGTAGCCCCCGAGACTTGAAACAGTGAAGATAACTGTTTGAAGGATCATGTGCTATGCAGTGTCTTACAAAGAAGAACACGCAATTGTCCCAGGAGCTCGAAGAGTGCAAGGCTCAGCTCGAGGCCGCATTGGCCACTTCAGAGAATGTCAAGGGGACGCCCGTAGGTAATATGTGCTTCGAAAGGTACCTCCGTTTTGAAATGCGGCAGGCGTGCAACCCTGACTATAATAATGCAGATGAGGCCGGAGTAAATCCGGACCAGCAACAACTCCTACGCCAACTAAAGGCTGGCGAGAACATGCTGACGAGGGTGAGGCAAGAGAAGAACAAGCTTACGCCAATACCCAGCTAGGCGAGGAACTGAAAGACGTTTGCATTCAGCTATCTTCTGCCGTGAAGGAGAATCGGCGACTTCGACGCGGCATTTTTAGTAAGTGCTTGAGCGAATCTTCGAAAAAGGAATTCGGCGAGGAAGTCGATTGACATAGCTATGTCTGTAGGTCTGCTGACGGGTCGTCCGGCGGAGAAGATGCACGGTTCATCGGGAGACCTTCTTCCCGAGCTGTTGCAACTACACAAGCGAGTTCGGCAGACAATGCGAGGCGTTGTCCAGGCTATGTGGCCATCCCTCTCCGTGCCCGAAGGCCTTGAGGAGCTTGCCAAGAAGCTGGAGGGAGTGCGGCAGCGCTTCCGATTATGGAAGATATCAGCTTGCCGTCAAGGTGCCAAGGAGGCCTGGGCCATGGTGAAGACTCGGTACATGAAGGCTGACCCAAACCACATGGCCGAGGTCGGCCCTATAGGTCTGGACGGAAAGGAGATCCCGGTCAGCTTGGCATATGGCCAGGTGGAGCTGGCTGCAAAGTATTCCCAACAGGACTGTAAATTGGACCGCCTATTAGATGGCATTGAAGAAGAATATGCCGAGTCGGATTGACTATGTAAAAATGACATAAAAAAATGTCCTCTAGCCGGATTGTAGATCGTTTGTCATTGCGGACCTTTTCTCTTCGACCTCTGGACCCTATAGTCCGGAGTGTGTCCGAATACCCTCTTTGTTATGTAAGAACTGGTGCATGCATGGAGACAAGGCGTAGGGGTCATAAGTGCTTTAGCAGACAAGTGCCCAACTAGTTATGTTATATTACATGTGTGACGCCCGGATAGTTATGCTACAGTAACCCTCTGCTAATGATGCCATGTCACCTCCGTTACTGTTGCTAATCTCTCGTTAGTTCAAAAACTGATTCAAATTCAAATTCAAAATCAAACACACAATAAAAGTTTTCAACTATTAAAACTAAAATGTTCGGAGTGAACAAAATAATGCACAGGTAATTATGGTGGAGAAACCACACCTTTATAGAATAATTAAATACTATCAGATAAATAAAACAGTAACAAAAACTATTTTTTAAATACTTTTAGTTAATAAATAATTATGAAACTATTTTAGCTTGGGTAGCAAGTTAATGTGGCAGTGGCATATTTGGTAATATCAAATACGGTGCCATTTTGGTATTCTGCTAACACAAAAATAAAAGGAGACTAAAAGAAAGCAGTACAGGAAATATGAATAAAAAGTAAAGGCAAAACAGAAAACAAAACAAAAGAAAAGGGACCCCCCCCAAAGGGCCAACCGGCCCAGCTGACAGCGAGGCCAGCCCACTGGCCCAACCGGCTCCCCACTCACCTCCATAACCCCACCCGACTGAAACCCTAACCCCCACATCGCACCCACTCCCCCACTCCCTCTCGTTAGCCCCCTCACCTCTCGCTCCCATCTAGATCGGGAGGGGTTCGAACCCGGCGCCCTATCGCCGCTGCTCGGAGCTCCTCTGCACCGTCCTCATCTCCTCTCCGTCTCCCCTCGCTCCGGCGAGCCGTGGAGCCATCGCCTCCGCCCAGCGACTCCTCCCTCCGTCCTTCGGCGGCCGGCCCCACCCCGAGTGGATCTGGATCGGGGCAACCGACACCCCGTCCCGTCGCGCGCCATCGCCCCACCACTCCCCACGCCGACGTCCCGGAGCGCTCCATCGCCGGCCTGCCTCCTCCTACGTCGACGTCGTCCCCGTCCTCCTCCACAACGGACCTCCCCGAACTCCCCCGCGCCCACTGGTCCGTTCCCTACAGACACCCAGTGAGGTCCCGGCCTCCTCTCTCTCCCTCGCCTCGACGTGCACCCCGCGCCACGCGCGCTCACCGTGAGCGCCGCATCTGCCGCCGCACGCGGGAAGCCCGCGCTGGCTCACTGCCCGCGACCCCCCTTGCTCCGACCGGCTCCGGCCGCGCCCTGGCCATTCTGCGCACGCGATCCACGCCCTCCTGGCCTGCCCCGTCCTGGCCTCCACCGCACCCCACTCTGGCGGTGCCTCCTGCTGCCGCCGCGGCCACGCCGGCGCCGTCCCTTGCCCGCTGCCGCTGCTCCACTCGAAGCGGCGCCTCTGCCGAGCCCACCCACCATCCAGCCATCGGTGCCCCGTCGGGTGCCCAGCCGGGTCCCAGCGCCCACCTGCGCCCATGTGCCCGCAAGGCCCTGGACCACTTACACGCGGGCCCCAGTGCCCAGAACGTTTGTAAAAAAAGGGGATTTTAAAAAAAGAATAATAAACAGATAAATAGTAAATAAAATTAAACTTAATTAATTAATTAACTAAATTAATTAAGTTAATTAATCCTAGTTAATTAATCTAATTAATCCGTTAGTTTAATTAAACAGTAATTTGTTTAGCCTAAACCCTAATTAAGTCCAAACAGTGGATGACAGGTGGGTCCCACTGGACCCACTAGACAGGTTGACCAGTCAACCCTGTTGACTGCTGACGTCAGCATGACCTCAAGCTGATGTCATAAATCCATTTTCGAATTAAATAAAATAATTAATTAAATTACAGAAATTAATAAAATCTTTTGTAAATCATATCTTTTAATCCGTAACTCGGATTAAATTATTTTCAACATGAAAGTTGCTTAGAATGACGAGACGAATCCGGCTACACCCTCTGTTCATCCGCCACACACTCCTAGCATAGCGAACATGGAACTTTTCCCCTCCGATTCGTCTGTCCGAAAATGCTAAACCTGGGGAAACATTCCCGGATGTTATCCCCCTTCGCCGGTAACGTGTAGCATCGCGTTAGAACACGTCTAGCTCTATTTGTTGTCCTGTTATGCTCTTGCTTGCTATGTATTTACAGTTTCTTCCCCCCTCTTCTCTCCGGTAGACTCTGAGACTGCCGCTGATGCCGCTGTGATCAACTACGTCACCGACGACCCCTCCTTGCCAGAGCAACCAGGCAAGCCCCCCCTTGATCACCAGATATTGCCTATTCTTCTATATACTGCTTGCATTAGAGTAGTGTAGCATGTTACTGCTTTCCGCTAATCCTATTCTGATGCATAGCCTGACATTGTAGCTACATCTGTTGATACCTTACCTGCAATCCTAAATACTTAGTATAGGATGCTAGCTTATCATCATTGTCCCTACATCCTTGTCAGTCTGCCTTGCTATACTATTGGGCCGTGATCACTCGGGAGGTGATCACGGGTATATACTATACATACATTCATACTATATATATGGTGACTAAAGTCGGGTCAGCTCGAGGAGTACCCGCAAGTGATTCTGATGAGGGGGCTGAAAGGACAGGTGGCTCCATCCTGGTAGAGGTGGGCCTGGGATCCCGATAGCCCCCGACTGTTACTTTGTGGCGGAGCGACAGGGCAGGTTGAGACCACCTAGGAGACAGGTGGGCCTGGACCTGTTCGGCGTTCGCGGATACTTAACACGCTTAACAAGATCTTGGTATTTGATCTGAGTCTGGCCATTTGGTCTATACGCACTAACCATCTACGCGGGAGTAGTTATGGATATCCCGGCATCATGGTATCAGCCGAAGCCTTCTTGACGTCAGCCATGGAGCAGTGCGCGCCGGATTGGACCGCGTAACGTGACTTCCTTTGTAATGGAGGTTGCTAGGTCTGCTTCCGGCCGCCCTCGCAACATGCAGGTGTGTAATGGGCGATGGGCCCAGACCCCTGCGCGCATAGGATTTAGACCGGCGGGTTGACCTCTCTGTTGTGCCTAGGTGGGGCTGCGACGTGTTGATCTTTCGAGGCCGGGCATGACCCAAGAAAGTGTGTCCGGCCAAATGGGATCGAGCGTGTTGGGTTATGTGGTGCACCCCTGCAGGGAAGTTAATCTATTCGAATAGCTGTGATCTTCGGTAACAGGACGACTTGGAGCTGTACCTTGACCTTATGACAACTAGAACCGGATACTTAATAAAACACACCCTTCCAAGTTCCACAGACAACCCGGTGATCGCTTTTCCACAGGGCGACGAGGGGAGGATCGCCGGGTAGGATTATGCTATGCGATGCTACTGGAGATGCTACTTGGAGGACTTCAGTCTACTCTCTTCTACATGCTGCAAGACGGAGGCTGCCAGAAGCGTAGTCTTCAACATAATTAGCTATCCCCCTCTTATTCTGGCATTCTGCAGTTCAGTCCACTGATATGGCCTCCTTACACATATACCCATGCATATGTAGTGTAGTTCCTTGCTTGCGAGTACTTTCGATGAGTACTCACGGTTGCTTTCTCCCCCCTTTTTCCCCCTTTCCTTTCTTTCTGGTTGTCGCAACCAGATGCTGGAGTCCAGGAGCCAGACGCTACCGTCGACGACGACCCCTACTACCCCGGAGGTGCCTACTACTACGTGCAGCCCGCTGATGACGACCGGGAGTAGTTTAGGAGGATCCCAGGCAGGAGGCCTGCGCCTCTTTCAATTTGTATCCCAGCTTGTGCTAGCCTTCTTAAGGCAAACTTGTTTAACTTATGTCTATACTCAGATATTGTTGCTTCCGCTGACTCGTCTATGATCGAGCACTTGTATTCGAGCCCTCGAGGCCCCTGGCTTGTATTATGATGCTTGTATGACTTATTTTATTTGTAGAGTTGTGTTGTGATATCTTCCCGTGAGTCCCTGATATTGATCGTACACATTTCCGTGTATGATTAGTGTACGATTGAATCGGGGGCGTCACAAGTTGGTATCAGAGCCGACTGCCTGTAGGATCCCCCTTTTCTAAGTCCTTGGCCGAAGTCGAGTCTAGACTTTACAAAACTTTTACTGACATGGCTGTGCGGCCCATGGGCCCACGTCGCCATTGGGTGGTATTAGGATCTTTTACTCCTCGATCTGTACTCTGGGAATCTGATCTCTCTTCTATTTGGGTTAAACGATTTTTACTAACTCGGACTCTAGGTTCTCGATAATACTTTCTCCCGGAGAGCCTCTTCAGTCCAGATGATTACCTTGTGCACCGAAGGATTCCGAAGATACCTTTCGATATTCTCTCGAGACCTTGTGCCCGTTGCTTTTTCAATTCCCTACCATTGCAATATCCCTATGGATAAATACTTACACCCGTCGTTCTTACTTTATACCCAGTCGATCTTGTTATTACAAGATACCTCGAAATTCTCTCTAGTGTTCCGAGAATACTTTGTGACTATTGCCTTGCAGTTCTTTGTTACATGAATACCTCTACGGATAATTTCTCGCACTTACCGAGTATCCAATCATCCCCAGTTGATTCATGTATGTCACCAATCCTCGAAATACCTTTCAATCTTCCTAAAATCCTGAGCATCCTATTGCTCTTGAAATTCTTGATTGCTTGCATTATGGTTAATCCCATAAGTCTAGTAATCTTGTTGACATCCATTGTCATTATCATTTTGAGTCCGTTGTTTTGATTTGTTACGAATGCTCGCAATCCTCAAACAGATCCTAGAATTCATCCTTCCGGCTCGGACGTCTTTCGAACATGAGCTGGTTCTGGACCAAATTATTTGTCGTCAATTGTGCCTCTGTTCTATCCAACTTATCCATCCTTGATCAGAGCGTCTGCTTCTGATCCCTTGTTTTGGAAATCATAATTCCTTTGTTGTCTAAGCATCGAATTATTCGGATGTTCTATAATCTGATGCCCGTGCATTCTTTCTTCCTCTGATTGAGTACCGATACTCAGATCAGCTCCGTCGTGGATCGCCCGATCCATTGTTCGATTTCATCCGACATCGTCTTTCATATTCAATAACCTTGTGAGCCTTTCCACGGGTATATAATGCCTTTGGTAAATTGTATCCTCTGTTTTTGTCAACCATGCTCTACTATCGAGCTTGTGTTATTTGCTATTGAAGCTTGTGGTATATGTTTCCACGATACCCTGACGGGTTGAACCTATGCCTTCCTTAATATGTGTGAACTCGAAAGTTTTCACGAGTCATACTCATCTGGTATTACACCAGGTAAAACTTTCAACACTAATGCCTTTATCAAAGCAAGAAGTGAATGGGAGGTTATACATTGAAGAAGTGGGAGTCGACCTTGAACTTTGTGTTCATGCCCATGGACACGATGTAGATCCTATCATGAAAGCTTCTTGTAATAATAACTATTTCCTTGATATAACATGCTTTGGTATCGGTGAATTGATCCTTTGCAATCGTGCTTCCGACCGTATGTTCTTCTTTGATCCCATTTCTCGCGCAAGTTTAAGCACTTGTCCTCTGCAAAGCAGTACCTAGTCCAACCTCTACATTGGTCTGTCGTCGGGTATTACCCCTGGTATCTCGAGGATATCATGCCGTTGCACTACATTACCCTGTCCTTTGATGGAGTACTACCTTTACCCTGTCTTTGTCACTTCATGCTTCTGGGTTGTTTGTTAACCGAGAAAACCGATAAGTGAATCGATTCAGCACTCCGATTCAATAACTCTAAGTAATTTTCGTTGCTTACGAGTTTAATAATCCTTTAAGTCATTCCTAGCCTGATCAGCTATATCATCATCATACTATTTTTTTTAACTGTGCTACCTGGTCCTTATTCCCGGAGCACAACTTTCAACGATGAACTAAGCTTCCGTCGATTTTGGTCGTCATATCATTTCTCCTTGAACAACAAACTTGATTTCGAGTTTGTGTCCTAACCGGGGTTCCAATAACCTTTCGCTTCATCATTCGTTTGACTTGATGTCATCATCGATCGATTACATCTTCATGTAACCTCTCGACAAATGTGTCATGATCATCATCAACCTTATGAGCTCTTCCAGGATATCAATCGGATTCATGATGAGAAATACCCTCCTTGCCTCGATGATTTGTGTTATCATCAACCACTTTATTACCTTCCCTCCAACACAAACTTGTTCGTGTTTTGTGTTATACCTTGAGTTCCTTGCTACCCAGCATTGTTCTTCTTTACCTTGGAATATTACCACCTTTTATGTCAAGAATGTCGTGGGAATTTCACCACCTCTTAAGAGTTCTTGGTATGGTGATACTTCTCACCATCACCATTCTTTCTTGGGACCTCGTGTTGATTCCAACCAGGGTACCAACAAGTGAGCGGTGCAGTTTGGATTCCGCCCTTCTAGCAACCCTATTGCTTTGAAGTTAATGGTCGTCCGTTCATTCTTAGACTATTGATTATTGAATCACCATTCCAATGTTGGTCGTGCAACCCAGCCCATATTTCGGGTGCACCTTTCAACCATTGTTAATTGTGTATGTTTTCCTCGAGCATACATCATTATACCATTTGATCTGACAAATGTTATCTCCTTGTTCACATAATTGTGGAAATCCATCTTTTGTTAATCTCGATAAATTGCCGCTGATTCCATCAGCCACCCTCTCATCCACTCCTTGGTTTAATGATGATGAATCCTTGTCTTCGAACTCGCTTCCATAGTTCACTGCCCGAGAATCTTATAATGTTATCTCGTCAATTGCGTTGCACCTTTTCTTCTCAGGCATCCTAAGACGGAGGTTTCCTGACACCAATCGGATCTGAATCTCGGTCTGATATGATGGTTGGAACATAATTCCAAGAGTTATAGCTTTGGTCTTAATATGACCCGGTAAGGTGGTGTCATTCCTAGCCCACCTGTCCGGAGGCCCTATTGTTATAGTTTCCTTTTTAACAAGGTCAACCATTTTTCCATGGGGAAATTGAATGCCTTGTTTAATAAGTTTATCATGATGGATCCTTTGTGTATCCAAAGTCCGACCTTTGCTTCAAGACCATGGCAGTGCTATCTCGAAGCATGTCTATGGTACTTCAATTTTCAACAAAAACATTTGAAGCCCAAAGCTAAATGTTTCTTGGTCAGATATCCAAACACCATGGTATGGGTAACATCTGGATTAATCATTGCCTCTTTATCTGAATGGTTGGGTACTTGCTCTCCTACCCTGTATGCCATGTTCTGCTTGTATATGGGAAGTATATACTCCTAATAATTGTGTGTAATCACAATTTTCCTTTCCATTG
This sequence comes from Triticum aestivum, assembly GCF_018294505.1. Lineage (NCBI taxonomy): Eukaryota > Viridiplantae > Streptophyta > Magnoliopsida > Poales > Poaceae > Triticum > Triticum aestivum. The sequence continues at coordinate 377,834,585 of NC_057804.1, read as the reverse complement.
TTCTGTTTAATCTGATAAACACGTTTTCCTTTCCATTCTTTTGTTTAACCTTTCCTGTAATCTGACGTAACTGAGCAGAGATAATTCCCTGCTTCGGTAAGCACCTTGTTGTACCACTCTGTCTGTAAGACCCTGTTACTATTGTTGATGAAATCCCGGTAACCACCGATGGACGAGAACTTGGCCTATTGGTCTGCCTCATTCAACGAGCAGAAAAATGATTCTCTTTGTCCCTCGCCCTTGGTACCGATGTTGTTGCCGACATAACTGACATGGTACCCTCTGACATGCCTTGCTTTCGTGACCGTGCAAGATGGCAGCCCCCTTTCCACTTTAACCCACAGTTCCACAGGATCAAAACCTGACTCTCCGGTAAACCCCCTGTTGCCAAGGTTGTTCCTCGTGCATGACCTCGTAAGTAATTTATGAGCCACCTTCCGAGTGATCACCAGTTCTGCTATCAAACACAATACTTATCCCCATTGCTTTGAACCCCTTTCACGCCCTGTTTCAGGCATCAAACGATTGCCTGCCCGCTTGAAACTTCACATGATACCTCCTTACCTTGCTCTCGATATTTTCTTAAGTTTAAATTCGAGAGTTACTTCTGCCATCTTCCTCGATGTTATCGACCAGCTAGTCGACCTTGTAGAGGTCCGTACTCCCGGAATGCCCACCCTTTATCCTTTTCGTAAGTACGATGAAGATCCCGAAGAAAGGATGTGTACTACATCATGATGGCCTGAAGTAGAGAAATGAAGACATCAACATAATGGATCGACCGCTTCGAGAAGAGCAACCAAGACCGAGAAGATCCATTAGAATACCGTAACCAGAACTTTCCCCCTTACTCCCTTCCTAAATCTCGGGACGAGATTTCTTGTAGTGGAGGAGAATTGTGATGCCCGGATAGTTACGCTACAGTAACCCTCTGCTAATGATGCCATGTCACCTCCGTTACTGTTGCTAATCTCTCGTTAGTTCAAAAACTGATTCAAATTCAAATTCAAAATCAAACACACAATAAAAGTTTTCAACTATTAAAACTAAAATGTTCGGAGTGAACAAAATAATGCACAGGTAATTATGGTGGAGAAACCACACCTTTATAGAATAATTAAATACTATCAGATAAATAAAACAGTAACAAAAACTATTTTTAAATACTTTTAGTTAATAAATAATTATGAAACTATTTTAGCTAGGGTAGCAAGTTAATGTGGCAGTGGCATATTTGGTAATATCAAATACGGTGCCATTTTGGTATTCTGCTAACACAAAAATAAAAGGAGACTAAAAGAAAACAGTACAGGAAATATGAATAAAAAGTAAAGGCAAAACAGAAAACAAAACAAAAGAAAAGGGACCCCCCCAAAGGGCCAACCGGCCCAGCTGACAGCCAGGCCAGCCCACTGGCCCAACCGGCTCCTCACTCACCTCCATAACCCCACCCGACTGAAACCCTAACCCCCACATCGCACCCACTCCCCCACTCCCTCACGTTAGCGCCCCCACCTCTCGATCCCATCTGGATCGGGAGGGGTTCGAACCCGGCCCCCTATCGCCGCTGCTCGGAACTCCTCCGCCCCGTCCTCATCTCCTCTCCGTCTCCCCTCGCTCCGGCGAGCCGTGGAGCCATCGCCTCCGCCCAGCGACTCCTCCCTCCGTCCTTCGGCGGCCGGCCCCGCCCCGAGTGGATCTGGATCGGGGCAACCGACGCCCCTACCCGTCGCGCGCCATCGCCCCACCACTCCCGACACCGACGTCCCGGAGCGCTCCATCGCCGGCCTGCCTCCTCCTACGTCGATGTCGTCCCCGTCCTCCTCTACAACGGACCTCCCCGAACTCCCCCGCGCCCATTGCCCCGTTCCCTACAGACACCCGGTGAGGTCCCGGCCTCCTCTCTCTCCCTCGCCTCGACGTGCACCCCACGCCACACGCGCTCACCGTGAGCGCCGCATCTGCCGCCGCACGCGGGAAGCCCGCCCTGGCTCACCGCCCGCGACCCCCCTTGCTCCGACCGGCTCCGGCCACGCCCCGACCGTTCTGCGCGCGCGATCCGCGCCCTCCTGGCTTGCCCCGTCCTGGCCTCCACCGCACCCCCACTCTGGCATTGCCTCCTGCTGCCGCCGCGGCCACGCCGGCGCCGTCCCTTGCCCGCTGCCGCTGCTCCACTCGAAGCGGCGCCTCTGCCGAGCCCACCCACCGTCCAGCCATCGGTGCCCCGCTCGGGTGCCCAGCCGGGACCCGGCGCCCACCCGCCCCCATGTGCCCGCAAGGCCCTGGACCACTTACACGCGGGCCCCAGCGCCCAGAACGTTTGTAAAAAAAGGGGATTTAAAAAAAAGAATAATAAACAGATAAATAGTAAATAAAATTAAAGTTTATTAATTAATTAACTAAATTAATTAAGTTAATTAATCCTAGTTAATTAATCTAATTAATCTGTTAGTTTAATTAAACAGTAATTTGTTTAGCCTAAACCCTAATTAAGTCTAAATAGTGGATGACAGGTGGGTCCCACTGGACCCACTAGACAGGTTGACCAGTCAACCCTATTGACTGCTGATGTTCGTCCGCCACACACTCCTAGCATAGCGAACATGGAACTTTTCCCCTCCAATTCGTCTGTCCGAAAATGCTAAACCTGGGGAAACATTCCCGGATGTTATCCCCCTACGCCGGTAACGTGTAGCACCGCGTTAGAACACGTCTAGCTCTGTTTGTTATCCTGTTATGCTCTTGCTTGCTATGTATTTACTGTTTCTTCCCCCCTCTTCTCTTCGGTAGACTCCCAGACTGCCGCTGATGCCGGTGTGATCAACTACGTCACTGACGACCCCTCCTTGCCAGAGCAACTAGGCAAGCCCCCCTTGATCACCAGATATCGCCTATTCTTCTCTATACTGCTTGCATTAGAGTAGTGTAGCATGTTATTGCTTTCCGTTAATCCTATTCTGATGCATAGCCTGACATTGTAGCTACATCTGTTGATACCTTACCTGCAATCCTAAATACTTAGTATAGGATGCTAGCTTATCATCATTGGCCCTACATCCTTGTCAGTCTGCCTTGCTATACTATTGGGCCGTGATCACTCGGGAGGTGATCACGGGTATATACTATACATACATTCATACTATACAGATGGTGACTAAAATCGGGTCAGCTCGAGGAGTACCCGCAAGTGATTCTGATGAGGGGGCTGAAAGGACAGGTGGCTCCATCCCGGTAGAGGTGGGCCTGGGTTCCCGACAGCCCCCGACTATTACTTTGTGGCGGAGCGACAGGGCAGGTTGAGACCACCTAGGAGACAGGTGGGCCTGGCCCTGTTCGGCGTTCGCGGATACTTAACACGCTTAACGAGATCTTGGTATTTGATCTGAGTCTGGACATTTGGTCTATACGCACTAACCATCTATGGGGGAGTAGTTATGGGTATCCCGGCGTCGTGGTATCAGCCGAAGCCTTCTTGACATCAGCGACGGAGCAGCGCGCGCCGGATTGGACCGCGTAACGTGACTTCCTTTGTAATTGAGGTTGCTAGGTCTGCTTCCGGCCGCCCTCGCAACGTGTAGGTGTGCAATGGGCGATGGGCCCAGACCCCTGCGTGCATAGGATTTAGACCGGCGGGCTGACCTCTCTGTTGTGCCTAGGTGGGGCTGCGACGTGTTGATCTTTCGAGGCCGGGCATGACCCAGGAAAGTGTGTCCGGCCAAATGGGATCGAGCATGTTGGGTTATGTGGTGCACCCATGCAGGGAAGTTAATCTATTCGACTAGTCATGATCTTCGGTAACAGGACGACTTGGAGTTGTACCTTGACCTTATGACAACTAGAACCGGATACTTAATAAAACACACCCTTCCAAGTTCCACAGACAACCCAGTGATCGCTTTTCCACAGGGCGACGAGGGGAGGATCGCCGGGTAGGATTATGCTATGCGATGCTACTAGAGATGCTACTTGGAGATGCTACTTGGAGGACTTCAGTCTACTCTCTTCTACATGCTGCAAGACGGAGGCTGCCAGAAGCGTAGTCTTCGACATGATTAGCTATCCCCCTCTTATTCTGGCATTCTGCAGTTCAGTCCACTGATATGGCCTCCTTACACATATACCCATGCATATGTAGTGTAGTTCCTTGCTTGCGAGTACTTTGGATGAGTACTCACGGTTGCTTTCTCCCCCCTTTTCCCCCTTTCCTTTCTTTCTGGTTGTCGCAACCAGATGCTGGAGTCCAGGAGCCAGACGCCACCGTCGACGACGACCCCTACTACCCCGGAGGTGCCTACTACTACGTGCAGCCCGCTGATGACGACCGGGAGTAGTTTAGGAGGATCCCAGGCAAGAGGCCTGCGCCTCTTTCGATTTGTATCCCAGCTTGTGCTAGCCTTCTTAAGGAAAACTTGTTTAACTTATGTCTGTACTCAGATATTGTTGCTTCCGCTGACTCGTCTATGATCGAGCACTTGTATTCGAGCCCTCGAGGCCCCTGGCTTGTATTATGATGCTTGTATGACTTATTTTATTTGTAGAGTTGTGTTGTGATATCTTCCGGTGAGTCCTTGATCTTGATCGTACTCGTTTGCGTGTATGATTAGTGTACGATTGAATCGGGGGCGTCACAACATGGTTAGTAAGAAACATCTTCCAGAGAGAATAGTTCCGTTGGGGGTTCCTTTCCCTGGGAGGCATGCCCTAAAGTGCATGTCCGAACTGCCAGAAAGAGCAAAAAAGCATCTGGGGGCAAAAAAGTAAATACGAAAGATCATCTTTTAGCTCACCGACCGAATATTCCCTTAAGAACGCTAGCTTTCGGCTTCACCCAGTCTGAGGTACACATCCGACTAACCCGGCAGTAACAATCGCAGAGGTGCTCCCTTTACCACCTAGCTGAACGAACGGGAACGTAGGGGTAAGCACAGGAGCCAGGCAACCCAGCTTGGCCAAAACTTAAGTCATATCGATGCATATAATGGTGTATAAAAGGTTCATGCGGAAGCATTACACATGTTTTGGGCATGAGGCCCGTTTTATATAAACTTCTTGGTAGAGAAGCCCCCAGGTATTGTGAGCGCCGGTAGCGCGTCGGGTGCGTGCAAATATTGCACATGCGAGCCCCTAAGGTCTTGTGAGAAAAAAGGGGGAGGGAGAAGGAACAAAATCCCGGACTGCCAAAAATAAAAACAAAACATAAACAAAGGGACAAGGGAAAGAGACGAACACGGAGTCCGGTGCTAGGTGTAGAACCTTCGTAGGCGTGCTGCGTTCCATGGGTTCGGCTCGAGTCGGTTGTCCGACGCGCCTCGCAGACGGTACGCCCCGCCGGTCAGTACTTGGTCGATGATGAAGGGGCCCTCCTATTTGGGCTTTAATTTATCCTTTTTCTTGTCCGGCAGGCGTAGAACTAGTTCGCCAACGTTATATGGTTTGGCCCGTACTTCTCTGCTTTGATATCTTTGAGCCTGCTGTTGATAGAATGCGGAACGAGCCTTTGCCATGTCGCGCTCCTCTTCCAATGCGTCCAAGTTGTCCTACCGATCGAGCTCGGCTTCTCTTTCTTCGTACATGCGCACTCGAGGTGATTCATGGATTATGTCACATGGCAGTACCGCCTCTGCGCCGTATACCATAAAAAATGGTGTGAATCCGATAGTGCGATTCGGCATGGTCCGCAGCCCCCAGAGTACGGGGTCAAGCTCCTCTACCCAGTGCGTGTCAGATTCCTTGAGGGATCGCACTAGTATGGGTTTGATGCCGCTCATAATGAGACCGTTGGCCCGTTCGACTTGACCGTTAGTTTGAGGGTGATAGACTGAAGCGTTGTCGAGCTTGATGCCCATGTTTTTGCACCAAAGTTTGACTTCATCGGCCGTGAAGTTTGTGCCGTTGTCGGTTATGATGCTGTGGGGGACACCGTAACGGTGTACAACCCCAGAAAGGAAGTCTATCACTGGTCCGGATTCGGCCGTCTTTACAGGCTTGGATTCTATCCATTTGGTGAATTTGTCCACCATGACCAGTAGGTATTTTTGCTTGTGGGTTCCTCCTTTAAGGGGTCCGACCATGTCAAGCCCCCAGACCGCAAAAGGCCAGCTAATGGGTATAGTTTGTAGGGTGGTAGGCGGCATGTGGCTTTGGTTGGCGAATAACTGGCAACGAAGACATCGTTGTACTAAGTCCTGAGCGTCTGCCCGGGCCGTTCGCCAATAAAATCCGGTACGGAAGGCCTTGCTTACAAGGGCCCGAGCTGCGGCGTGGTGCCCGCCGAGTCTGGCATGGATTTCAGCCAAAAGGTCTCGTCCTTCTTCTTTGGAGATACACCTTTGCAGGACTCCGGTTGTGCTTTTCTTGTAAAGCTCTCCCTCGTGGACTGTGTAGGCTTTAGATCGCCGCACTATGCAGTGGGCCTCGTTTTGGTCCTCGGAAAGTTCCTGCCTAGTTAGGTAGGCTAGGAATGGCTCTGTCCAGGGGGCAATGACTGCCATTATTTCGTGGGCTGACGGTGTTGTTTCGTTGGCGTAGCCCCCAATTGTGTCAGGATGCTCGGTGAGGGGCAGTGTAGTTGTGTCCGGGCTATCGTTTCCGGATTCTCCGTCCCATGATACGGATGGCTTGAAAAGCCTTTCTAGGAAGATGTTGGGAGGGACGGCTCGCGCTTGGCGCCGATGCGTGCCATCACGTCTGCTGCTTGGTTATTTTCCCGGGCTATGTGATGAAATTCGAGCCCCTCAAACCGAGCTGACATCTTTAAGATGGCGTTGCGGTAAGTTGCCATTTTCGGGTCCTTGGCATCAAAGTCTCCATTTATTTGGGATATTGTGAGATTTGAATCCTCGCGGACCTCTAGGCGCTAAATGCCCATGAAGACTGCCATTCGGAGGCCATGTAAAAGGGCCTTGTAATCGGCTGCGTTGTTCGAATTCGTGTACATTATCTGAAGTACGTATTGGACTATGTCCCTGGTTGGGGACGTCAAAACGACGCTAGCCCCTAGGCCAGCCAACATTTTGGAGCCGTCGAAGTGCATGATCCAGTTGGAGTATGCGCCGTATTCTTTAGGGAGTTCGGCTTCAGTCCATTCGGCAATGAAGTCGGCCAAAACCTGCGACTTAATAGCTCGCCTTGGCTTGTAGGTTATGTCGAACGGGAGGAGCTCGATGGCCCATTTGGCAATCCGGCCCACTGCGTCGCGGTTGTTTATAATGTCATTAAGGGGTACTTCGGATGCCACTGTTATGGAGCACTCTTGAAAGTAGTGTCGCAGCTTCCGGGATGCCATGAACACCGCGTATGCTATCTTTTGATAATGCGGGTACCTTGACTTGCATGGAGTTAGCACAGTGGACACATAGTACACTGGTTTTTGGAGGGGGGACTTGTGTCCGTCCGCCTCTCGTTCGACGACGAGCACCGCGCTTACCACTTAATGGGTTGCCGCAATGTATAATAGCATTGGTTCGCCCGTGTTGGGCGCGGCCAGGATTGGATTTGTTGCCAATATGGCTTTTATTTCTTCGAGTCCGGCCGTGGCGGCCTCCGTCCACTCAAAGTGGTCAGTGCACCGTAGGAGGCGATAGAGGGGTAATGCCTTTTCTCCTAAGCGGGAGATAAAGCGGCTTAGAGCCACCACGCATCCTGTCAGTTTTTGTATTTGTTTGAGGTCCTTTGGGGTATCTAATTGTGACAGAGCTCGGATCTTGGTTGGGTTTGCTTCGATTCTTCTACCGGATACGATGAAGCCCAGGAGCTTTCCGGCTGGTACGCCGAAAATGCATTTTTCCGGGTTGAGCTTAATGTCATATGTTCGGAGATTGTCGAACGTGAGCCTCAAGTCGTCTACTAGAGTATCGACGTGTTTGGTTTTGATGACCACGTCATCTACGTATGCTTCAACCGTTTTGCCGATCTGGTTGGCCAGACATGTCTGAATCATGTGCTGATATGTTGCGCCGGTGTTTTTGAGCCCGAAGGGCATCGTGTTGAAGCAGAATGGGCCGTATGGGGTGATGAATGTCGTTGCGGCCTGGTCTGACTCTGCCATCTTGATTTGGTGGTAGCCAGAGTATGCATCGAGGAAACACAATGAGTCGTGTCCTGTGGTGGCGTCGATGATTTGATCAATTGGGGGAGTGGGAAAGGATCCTTTGGACAGGCCTTGTTTAGGTCTTTGAAATCGACACATAGGCGCCATGATTTGTCCTTCTTTGGTACCATCACCAGGTTTGCTAGCCAGTCTGGATGTTTTATGTCTCTGATGAACCCGGCTTCCAGCAGTTTTGCTAGCTCCTCTCCCATGGCTTGTCTCTTAGGTTCGGAAAAGCGCCGTAGGGTCTGCTTGACGGGTTTAAACCCTTTTATGATGTTCAGGCTATGTTCGGCCAGCCTGCGTGGGATTCCTGGCATATCCGAGGGGTGCCAGGCGAAAATGTCCCAGTTTTCTCGCAGAAAGTCTCTGAGTGCGGCGTCTACATCGGGTTTTAATTGTGCCCCGATGGAGGCCATTTTTGTAGGGTTCGTTGGATGGACTTGGAATTTGACTATTCCGTCCGCTGGTTTAAAAGAGGTGGACTTGGATCTCTTGTCTAGTATCACATCGTCCCTGTCCACCGTGGAGCGCAACACCGTTAATTCCTCGGCCGCTAGGGCCTCAGATAATGCCTCCAGGGCCAGTGCGGCTGTCTTGTTTTCCGCATGGAGCGCTATGTCCGGATCACTTGTGAGAGTGATGATTCCGTTGAGCCCGAGCATTTTGAGCTTCATGTACCCGTAATGGGGTATGGCTTGGAAAATTGTAAATGCTTCTCGCCCTAGCAGAGCGTGGTAGCCGCTGCTGAACGGGGCCACTTGAAACGTGACCTCCTCGGATCTGTAATTGTCCGGCGTGCCGAACACCACATCCAGTGTGATTTTTCCTGAATAGCACGCTTCCCAGCTTGGGATAATTCCCCTAAAAGTTGTGTTGCTTCGCTCAATGCGGCTCTAGTCAATTTCCATTTTTCGCAGGGTTTCCTCGTAGATGAGGTTGAGTCCACTGCCGCCATCCATGAGTACCTTTGTAAGTCGGAAGCCGTCCACTATCGGACTGAGGACCAATGCGGCTGGTGCTCGGGCTGTCCGGAATTTAGGTTCGTCACTGGCATTAAAGGTGATAGCTGTGTCACTCCATGGGTTTATTGTTGCTACTTGGTAGACTTCGGCGAGGTTGCGGATCGTTCGTTTCCTTGCATTGTTTAATGTGAACGTCTCGAAGACTGCCGATACCATACTGGGGAGGTATTCTTCGGGTGCTGGAGTTAAAAACTCCTTGCCGCTTCTGGCTACCTGCCATAGTATCCAACATGCTCTGAGGCTGTGTGTTGGTGTGGCTTTCCCTGAATTATGAATTCTACAGGGTCCATTGAGCCATCCTTCCAATACGGTCCCGTACCCTGTAGAGGGCTTTTGTTTTTTGATATTTGGCTCAGATGCCTGGCGATAATGCGCCCTTTTGTTTCGGACTCGTGTTATATTCGGGGCCGGATTGTCCCAGAATTTATCTTCGGTTTTCCGAATGCTTTCAATCGCACAGTACTTTTGTACTATCGATGTCAAGTCGGCGAATCGTGTAATTTCGCGGCGGCTTATGGCGTTGAGGATTCCGATGTCCGTGCAGTTGTTAAGGAAGAGTAAAATTGCTTCTTTTTCACGGCAGTCCTTTATCCGGTTCATAACCAGGAGGAATCTGGCCCAGTAGTGGTGTACTGCTTCTCTGGACTCTTGCCGTATTAGGGATAAATCCCGTATAGTTGGGTGGGCGGGTGGAAATAAATCCGGAACCCTGCCCGATGTAAGGTTCAGGGGCCGAGCAGTTTCCGAATTCGGAAGCTTGCTCTCTCGGATATTATTCAATGAATCGGGCCTGCTGCCTGACTTTAGGTTCAGGGTTCAGGCAACATCCTTCCCTCGCGGGTTTCCGGCTTGGAGGGATCGGGAATCCGGACGCATCTGGTCCTTAGGGCGGGCGAAGATTCGCCGCATTGTTCTTCCACCACTTCGACGTGGTGGGTAATCTGGGGAGAGTCAATCTCTCTCTGATCAGGTTTAAGCCCAATCTGGTCATAATCAATAGCGACTCCCAGGGCCGCAATGCGATCCAAGAGTTCGTTCAGGGAGAAGAGCTCCATCGGATCTAACTGCTCGGCGAGCTCCGATCTGATGTGAAGATTGCTTTCGATGGCCTGAGAGGTCATCGTTGGCGCGGCGGCCGGACTGGCGGTCATCAAAAACCTGCCTAGCCGGAGAGTTTGGCCGATAGCCAAAGCTCCTTTAGCAACGACGCCGTCTTTAAAGATGGGGTGCGGCATCCTTCCTGATGGTGACGACACAGCGGAACTCTCAATGAAAGCACCATTGTCGGTGTCAAAACCGGCGGATCTCGGGTAGGGGTTCCCGAACTATGCGTCTAGGCGGATGGTAACAGGAGACAAGGGACACGATGTTTTTACCCAGGTTCGGGCCCTCTCGATGGAGGTAAAACCCTACTCCTGCTTGATTAATATTGATGATATGGGTAGTACAAGAGTAGATCTACCATGAGATCGGAGTGGCTAAACCCTAGAATCTAGCCTATGGTATGATTGTTCTTCCTCCTACGGACTAAAACTCTCTGGTTTATATAGACACCAGAGAGGGCTAGGGTTACACAGAGTCGGTTACAATGGGAGAAGATCTTCATATCGTATCACCAAGCTTGCCTTCCACGCCAAGGAAAGTCCCATCCGGACACAGGACGAAGTCTTCAATCTTGTATCTTCGTAGTCCAGGAGTTCGGCCGAAGGTCATAGTCCGGCCATCCGGACACCCCCTAATCCAGGACTCCCTCAATGATCAATTAAACCGTATTTTGGCCGTGCCATGGCAGATTTGAAGCTGCAAACCGGAGAAATAATATTTAGCATCCATTGTTTGCTTAGAACTAAGAACTAAATTCTAAGAGCTGAAAAGAAAGTAGAGTAACCAAGTTAAGATCTATTTTCTGGTTGAGATAAAAAAGTTGAGGAGATATGAAGTACCACCTCTCTTACGGCGCCGTGTAGGCATCGGGGGTGCGATGGCTGTCGGTGGCGTTGAAGCAGATCTGCGATGGTAGACGGGTGCATCGGGGGATAAGTCCCATTGCGGTGGAAGAGAAGGTCGTGTGAGCGGCCCCGACAAAGAGGACGACGCCGCCGATGAAGCCAGAGGACGCGATGCAAGGCTATTGGTCCGTTGTCGTGGATGAGAAACATCCATCTCTAGAAGTGGACGACGCGATCTTGGTAGGCGCTCCGGCATGGTGGAGGACGGTGGCGATGGATGTGGTGGAGGACGGCGGTGATGGATGGGGTGGCGGACGGAGGCTGGTGTGGGGTTGGGTGTTCTAGCGCGGACGGTGTATGAATGGGAAAATGGAGGGATAGGTATGGGGAACCATGTTTTTGGGACGCGCCTGTCTGAAATATGGGAAAGTTATGAACTTAACCCCCGTTTAAAATTTGGACGTCTCGTCGGTTGGGGACAGGACGGTAATCTCACATCTCACCACTATTTGCCCAGAGTGATTTCGAGCAAGGAGAGGGTGGTTGGTGCCCATGGTTGGCGCCCACGGTGTATGAACAGGGATGACAGGTAGGGCGGTTGTGTCACGTCTGAGTGAAGTTACAAACCTGCCCCTATTGAAAATATTTGCCTACATCGATTTCGGCCGAGTCGAGTTTGTTTTGTCACCCACCGTGTATGAATGGGGAATGGAGGGAGAAACAGAGGTCTTTCGGACGAGCTTGAATCAAATGTGTTTTGCCGCCCATGTTTGACGCCCACCGTGTCGGAATGGGCTCAGAGGCGGTCGTGTCACGTCTAATTGAAGTTACTAACCTACCCCTATTTAGAGCAGTGGAAATCGGGCCGATGGAATGTACGTGTAATGGGTAGACAGTAATTTCCATCTCCCAAACACTTGGCTTCGGGCGATGTGGGAGTGGACATTTTGCTGCTTCTTTCGAATTTTGGGACAATAAGCATCCATGTTTACCCTGGCAACTAAATTCGAATCCATTTTGTATTCCTATATGAATCTTTATAAATCATTCTATGTGTTTTTATATATGTTCAAAAGGACGACAAAGATGTATTCCACTGTCATATATTAATATGGTTTACAAATGCTGATACTCAAATTCAGGAACTAGAATCCAGTTTAAGGTGAATTCGAATATTTGGAACACTTCATGTCCAACTCAAATGTCACACGCAGCATAATGTGTACTCCCATTTAGATATGTACACAAGCGATGTATCAAGATTCAAATACCGAGTCAATCAACCAAGAATGTACAGAACTAACAGACATATAAACACTTATAGAGTATATGGATCAATAATATCAACTAACATACATAAGTCAGGCCGCTGTACTTTTTTTTGGCTACAACAACATCCTTTTTTAGCCAGCATCTTGGCCCTTTCCGATGCATGCCACTTATGGTCCATCTATACTACAACTATTGTTGAATGAACATTCAGCCTGATTGGCATATTTGTAGGTCTGGCACAGCAATCCAAATGAAATGTCTCCAAGTCTTATCAATTAATACAGACTTGTGCTCAAATAAAATTACAAACCAAAAAACAAAAAACAATTATTACATGATCTCTAAAACAAATGGTTTGATTGATTACATGAATAGACAACACAATGGTTATTCAACTAAGGAAAGAACATTTCACCTATGATTTACCAAGTAGGAATTTAATTTCCTTTTTTCCTTCAGGACCTTAACAATATGGTCAGTCTCAACTTGCTTCATTTTGAAATCCACCAAATATTTAATGGTTGTCTTGAGTACTGCTTGTGATTGTGCTGTTTGCTTCCTCAACATGTCAACTTCATCTCTAAGTGCAGAAGCAGAATCTCTTTCTACCACTAGTTTACCCTCTAGAGCATCAGCAGTTGGCAATTCATGCACGATTGGACCGGTGCTACTGCTGTGGGATGATGCAACGTCCATGGGGACCTCGCTCTTTGATCTTGGGCTAACCTGTTTTGCCATTAAAGTTCCGATTGGATTCAGAAAAGTTGAAGTTAGCAAAACATCTCAACTGCGAGTTATAACAGCAAACCAGTTAAACAAACAAGGAATTAAAGAGTTTCAATTGGATGCTGAAAAGTACTCCCTTTGTCCCATAATGTAAGACGTTTTTTAACACTATGCTAGTGTCAAAAAATGTCCTATATTATGGGACGGAGGGAGTAGTTATTAACATCATTGTAACCCACTGTTGCAGCAACCAAGCAGTTAAACAAACAAGTAGATATTTAAGGTAAGGCAAACAGGTAATTCTTAAGAGTAAGTATCAAACACATAGATAGGCGCAGTCTACAATATGATTAACAGGCTGCGCCATTATGTAATCAGTAGCAAACTAAATTATGCCAAGCAACATAATTGAACAATTTTGCAATAAGTGGCTAACTAAAATTCCGAGAAGCGGGTAACTAAACTTACGCTAGTTCTTTGTGCAGGCACACTACAACTTCTTTTTTGCTTACAAGGTTGTACAAAGGAGTCCATGGCATCAATTGCTTGGATACGCAGTCCCAATACTTCTTTCTTCCCACACTGCATGGGTAAGTCGAATGGTTAATCTTGTAAGATGATGCATCCTTGAATGTTATATGAGGACGTGTAGTCAGACTAGTTGTAGCCAAACACATCACACTGGCTTTTACTGTATATTTCATGCGATTACTTTTGGCATATCGAGATCTAAGCAATCTACAATAGGATGAAAAGACTAGCATCCTTCACATTATTGGCGAACTCAGTTCATAGAAACAAGCAATTCAACCATTCTATGGGTAAATCAAAAGCACCACTGGAATATTTTTCACTATCCAATCATACACGCCAAAAGGGGCGACGCCACCATAGGGGCTAGTATGGGCGGCCGCCTCAGGTGGCTGGAAAGTGTGCACCTAGTTTGAGTCGTCCAGGTTGGCCCATGCTAGTTTTGTTCGTCCCAACGCACGAGCAGGCAATGTAAAAAATGAAGAAAAATGTTTTAATTTGGATGTGCCAATAACATAAGTGCAAGGCAGGCCCTATAGCAGGCTCGCGGCCCAAACGAGCGCCTCCCATATCGATCGATAGCAGGAAAAATCCCAATTCATTTGCTCCAGCCTCCAGTCTGGTTTGCTCCTAACCTAGCCGCCGCTGGACAGACCGGCACAACACTTCCTCGCGCCCTCATTGAAGGGCGGTCGCCAGGCTTCAAGCGAACGGAAGGACAAGAAGATGAAGATCCAACCCTGGGTGTAGCCTGTGTGGGAGGCAGCAGCGGCAGCACGGACATGGCATCGAGCTTGCGCAAACGGACAGTCGCAGCTTGCAAGAGTAGCATGCTCAACGAACAGGTACATCACATCCCTGATTATATCTAATTCAAGTCTTCAATTTCTGGCCAATAGTTAAACCTGACGGTGTTGTAAAACTGCTTGTATGTAGGGAATCTACGAGAAAATGAAACCAATTTCTACTTATTTTATAAATCCCCCAATCAATACTGAACTAACTGAATCTGATGTATCTAATCAAGTTTCTGGTGCAAACATACAAGCTCATGTTGTTCTTGAGCCTGAAGTGTCTAATGAACAGACTGCTAATGAAGGATTTGATGCAAACATTTTACATGCTCCTGGTGATGAGCATATAGTGTCTAATGAGGGATCTAATGCAAGCATTTTGCAAGCTCATTGAAGGATTTAGTGTCTAATGATGATCTACTATGTTGAGAGAGACAGAGATTTGCAGGCATTGATGACAAGCAAATTATAGTGCATTTTCATAGCTTGAGGAAATGTCGAGGCCATCTACCAGAAAGTCCCCGTATCATGACAACATAGCATAAATACTTTTCTAATCTGTTGTTTGAAACTATTGGCATACTTGTGCAGGATAGATATATTGATATGCAGTTTGTGCTCTGATTATACGTGCAATTACACTTCGATATTTTCAGCCAGAGAACGAATAATTCAAGCAGGTACAGACCATGTTTGGAGTCCTTGTACACCATGTTGCATTTTGTGTTTTTTTGGTGCTTGCATCATTTAGTATTTACAATCTGAACTACTTTGGATCATTAGCTGGTTTTCAAAGTGCATGTAGCTTCACATTTCTCAAGTTATGTTGATTTTCGAAGTGCAAGTGCCTTCGTATTTTTAAAGTTAAATGTTCGCCCCTGGTAACTTGAATTCGTGGATCAGCCACTGCACACAAATCATACACGAATGCCAGTACAAATTAAATGAAATGCAGGGACTTGCGCTAGCAAGTTGTACATGCTCACTGCAGCTCTGCTTGCGCTTGGGATGTTCCATGTACAAGTCCATGTTACCACTTGCTTGGATGTGCAGGTCTTGTGCTCCTTGCATCCCCCTCTGCATTTTTGACACAGCGAATGGTTGATCAAATAAGAGGAATCGACCTTGATGTTGTACCGGAGGACAGATACTTACAAGGTTATACGGGTGTGCATGATGTGTACCAGATCCCGTAGCGCCGTTATGCTTCGCTAAAAAATGGATTTGCTTGTTTCAGATGATATCTCCAGAAGAAATAAGAGTTAAAGTCAGAGTTGCATATGCGTGTAAGCTAAGAGAGCAGTGAAAGGATATCCAAACATCGTCGGAACAGTGCACAAGGGAGTGATGTGTGGATACCTAGTTCGGGCCGACGTTTGGGCATGCTGGCCTAGCTAGAGTGCGGGTCACTTTAGAGCCGTTGAGAGTGATGCGCTAGCATTGGCTGGCCGCGCACGGATGCAGATCTTGAGTGGCAGGGGAGTGCTACGATGCGGTGGACGAGACCGTGGGTGAAGCCCCAACGGCCTCGGGGGGTGGAGGTGCAACGATGTGCTCGATGAAGTAGCCCCAGTGAGCTGGGAGACGACATCGGTGAAGCGCACCTGATGCGGTGGAACTCGGTGTCTGTGAGGCACGTCGGTTGCGGCGGCCGACGTTGTCGGTGGACCACCCAGTGCGGTGGACGAGGGCGTAGATGAGGTAGCTCCGGTGCGGTGGTGAAGCGCAACCGTCGTCTTCGTCATCGTCGTCCGGCACAGAGGTGGGAAACGGTGGGGAAAGATAAGAGACGAGGGGCGATTCGAGGGATGGCGGCGAATTAGGGATTTGAGCAATCTGGGCGCGGAAGGGGACGGTGGAGAAGAGAGATTTTGCAGGGCTGGAATTGGGGCTGCCAGATATTTATATTGTCGTCGTCCTTTTTTTGGGGGGAGGGGGATGGGTGGCTGGGTGCTACGCGTCCGTCCGACACACGCGACCACCTCGACAGGACTATGCTTTGGTGCCTTAAGGCACCTGCCTTTGTGTCCATGACATGTGGGCCCAACAGGTGGCTGGCCTGCATGTCAGACACCCAAGGGCAGTTGCCTTTAAGGCACTGAGCAGCGTCCACCACGACACGACCCTGGTCTGCCTGGTGCGCCTACATTTGAGAATGCAAACGAATCTTCTTTCATTTGCGAACGAATCTGTATGTATTACCATGCCCGTGTTTTCCTTGCAATAATTAGTCATTTGAAACAAGATACTCCATCCGTTCACTTTTGTAAGTCGTTTCAGACAACTTAAAATGGACTGTTTTGCATATTGTCTGAAATGTCTTCAAGGTCTTATAAAAGTGAACAGAGGGAGTACTATAAATTAATTAATGAGGAGTTATTTTAAAAAAAATCGAAACGGTACCCACGCATAATTAGTTATTTGAATAAGCTTCAAAAAAATAATTAGTTATTTGAATTAGAGTGCGTGTCACGTAGTTAGTTATTTGAATTAGAGTGTGTGTCACGTTGTGATCTCCAACTCTAACGTGGATTTCGCATTTCACTGTATCCACGCTACTTTTTTAATACAAATTCATATGTATATGATGAACACCATGGTAGTGATAAAACTTTTGGATGGATTCAAACATATGACCTACAAAATAGCACAACAAATTGAGCCAATGTCAACTTTTCGAAACTTAGTATGGCACGAATTCAAAATAATTACCCGTATGCCTGGTCCTCGGTTCAAATCTTACAATCTACACCAAATTGAAACATCGATATTAAGTCTCGTACTATGTACATTCAAATGTTGTTTTTAGCCCCCCCCCCCTATGCACAAACGCTACATACTTCCTGTATCGATCAATCTTCCTCTCCTAACCACCTTAGCAAGCTATCGGTTTCCAACACATGTTCATTCTCTCTCTCCATGTTTCGATCTCTAAGTCTCTCAACTACACAACCCCTTTTCCACTCCTATTACCAAATGTATTTACATCACACACCCGCCATTGCACCCCATGCCGAGCTCTATCTCTCTCTCTCCCCCCTCTCCCTCTCACCCTCTCGCGCTAAATACATGCATTGCCTATCTAGCCCCCAAACCTCTCGTGCGCACGAACGCACGTTTTATATCTAGGTCACTCCCTCGAGACTGTCTCACTCTTTCTTCCTCACGGCGGGCCACACTCGCTCAATCTCGCTCTCTTTATCTGAGTCTCGTTTAACCTCGTTTTCTTTCACACACAAATGATATATCTCCCTGTTCGGTCCTCAAACGACACACTCTATACTCTCTCACGCAGATTGTCTATCTAGGTCAGTCCATCCAAGCCGCCGCCACTCTTTCGACCTCATGGTGGGCCACACGCACTAAATCTCTCTCTCTCTCTCTCTCTCTATATGTCTCGATTTACCTCGCTCTTTCTCGGACAAAAACGATATATCACCATGTTTGAGCCCAATTCGACCTATTCACATTGTATACTCTCTCACACACATCGTCTATCTAGGTCACTCTCTCCAACCCGTCTCACTCTTTCGATCGCACGGCGACCCTATGTGATCGGTTGACCTTGCTTCCTCCCACGCACAAAATTTATCTACGCGTCTGTGATTGGATCATCTCTCAAGCTCTATCTTACAGCCATCACCCTTACCAAAAGCTCAATCGGACAATATCTCTCCGGAGCATATATATATTTGTTCAATGAATGTCGGACCACACTCACTTTGTCTCTCTATCTATATGTCTCTCGATTGACCTCGCTTTCTCATACCGTATCTTCCACGCGTTTAAGCTACTACCTCTCCATCCCTCGCAAAGCCGGAGCTATTTACATTGCAAGGGGCACTCCAACCTTGGATTAATTTGTGTAGGCATTTATTCCAGTCGGTTTAGATTATATTTTCGTAGCATTCGGCCCACAACTACTCCAAACGCCGTTGCAACCCACGCAACTCCCCTAGTTGATTTCCCTCTGGCTCGGTCATCGCTCTCTCGCATGTCCTTTCTCTCCTTCAACGTCGCACCATGGTATTATTGAAAAAACTATGTTGTTCTGTTTAATTACTATAAATAAGCTACAAAACTACACACCGATAGTCCACTTGGAATGGAACAAATTTCGACCCACAAATTAAAGTGCTACAAACTACACACCGAGGGGCCCACATGTCGTGAAACAAATTTGGACCCATATACAAATTAAAAAATAAAGGACGAGGATCGAACATGCGGCCGGGCCTTCAAGCCGCACGTCAATAGGCAACATACGTAGAATAGCAATGTTTGTTGTACCCCCTTTGTTCACATAATATTTTTATATTACCACAGCCTAATTAATGGATAAAATGTAATATTATTTTTAGTACGCCTTCACTTACTGGTGGGTTCCATGTGTGGTCTCTCTGTCTCCTCCCCTTCTACATTTAGACGCACAGGCAAACAGGAAGAACTGGCGGGCGATGTTGCCGTTCACCATATCTGGACGCGTTCACAAGTCACGGCACCAGTTTCACGTACTAGCAGCACTAGTCAGTGTGTACGTGCAATGCACATAATTTGGAAGTATATTAAGTGCATGCGGATATTAACTAGTAGGATATTATTTGTGTGTTGTCATGTGATTAGCACTATTTTTGGCATGAAATTAACTGCACGCTAAACGTGTTGAGCGCTCGACATTGAAGCAGTCTAGGTCGTTGGATGACATGGAATACATGTGGCTTGATGACGTTTTATATTTAATTTGATACAGCTCTAGCAGAACATTCAATCGATCAAACCATATATTTCGTTCAGTCTGACTCCGACTTTAAATTATACGACGATCGATATGAAATAAACGGAAATGATAAACGTTCGGATTTTAAGCATGGCAATTCAAACGTTTTTCATGGCAAATTAAGATTACACAGCGGCGACGGGGGCGTCTCGCGGTGGGAAGCGGCTCCTCTGCTGTGCTTTGTGTGTCGTCGGGACACTGACCGATGGCGACGGCGGCGTCTTGCACCGTTGTTGGCATACTCCTGGACGTTGGCCTAGCTTCAAGGAAGGCCAAAATGTTCTGAACTTCGGAGCGAGTCAACTGGTGGGAGGAGGCGACTGGAGTTGGTGCAAGGAAGCGCTTGACGGCGGCCATCCATGCCGCTGAGTGGGGCACTAGCACCCGCGCGAGTACAGGCGCTGTCAACGGCGCGGCGGAGACATTCGTGTGCACGGGCACCGGCACGGGCGCGCACGTTAGTGCACGTGCAGGCGCATGCGCTGGCAGGTGCACGGGCACCGGCACGGGCGTGCACGTCAGTGCACGCGCAAGCGCATGCGCTGGTAGGTGCACGGGCACGTGAAAGTCGGCGGGGACCTCGTGCAACCCCGTGGCATCAAGCTCGGCGGCAATGTGCGGCTCCCAGCCCATCAGTGCCACGGGGATGGGTGCTGGCACAGTCGGGGAGACGGGAGCCGGAACGGGAGTGGGGACAGGCGCGTCGTCTTCCTGCAAGGCCAGTTCAAGCTCGTCCCAAAGGGCCTTATGTTCTTGAGACTCCGGCTGGGTGTCTTCCTCATGAAACTGGAACACTAAGGGCAGACCATCATGATGCGGCATGGCGTACGTTTAGGTCAGGCTAGTTGGAGGTAGATGACAGGAGAATCGGAGAGGAAGAGAGAGGATTGTAGCGATACGGGTAGTGCGGGGTTGATTTTAAACTGCGGCGCCGGCAACATTAAAAGTGGGAGCAGTTGGGACGACGGTGCGCGACGGAGCCTGGTCAAAGGGCTCGCCTCCTGGTGAGTCTGCACAGCGGTCTGCTCGCACGCCTCCCTGACAGCCGGCGCAGCGGTCTGCTCGCACGCCTCCCGTCGACTCACACATTTGCTGGGACGGCACCTGCCGATGAGAAGCGGGGACTCGTGGCGGCACGTAAACGCCCACGGTTTTAATAGTGAAAGCATTCGCCTTAACGTGACAGGTCTTTGTTCCAAAATACCCTGGCTCTTCATTTGTGCAACTTGTCATAAGCAGCTTGTCTCGAATTGAAGAAAAAACTTACGAAGTAATATTTGTACCATATCACGTGACCATGCTCAGTTTCAAGAATTTATGCTCACTTTTGGATTTTCTGAAATTTAAGATCCAGGATTTGAAACAATATCATAACCTGCATCATAAAATAAATATTCAAGCCGTACATCTGTCCTGTTGTATTTCTTAAGAAAGGATTTGGTCAAACATTTTTCTTAGTTAAACCTCCTTTCCGGTTTATAGGGCTCAATTCAAAAATCTCACCAACCAAGGTAGATGGTGAGTGGTGGAACAATTGTTGTAGTTTGCAAAACCACTCAATTAATGCGCTTGTTTTCCTCAAAAGTTGTGTTTACGAATGCATTAATTGCAATGCATGCATGCATAAAGTACATGCACTGGTCAATTTTCTCTTAATACTTGCATGTAATGATTTATTGCACCTTGAAATCTGAACATGTGATGGGGAACAACCAAATTGAGACTTATAAAATGGGAAAACTAAAATTTTGAGATAAGCCCTATAAACCGGAAAGGAGGGAGTAAAAGGATAATCCCTCCATACCAGTGCATTGCCTGATATATTAACTCAAGTACTAGGCACGAACAAACGGGCTCAATTCTATGCTCATCCTGGTGTAGTAGTAGTAGTACTAGGCAATGCAGTTAACGAGTGACCTTGATGAGCGGCGACCGAGGGAATTGAACCGTGCTCGGCACGGTAGGTAACGTTGTCTAGTCACTAAAGCATCCCTCCGTTGTTCATCGGTAGTCATTATGGACCGGGGACATGAGAGGAATTTCCTAGGGCTGGAATTCTAGCTGCCAGATATTTCGACTTGAAATGCCGAGGCTCAACTGGTTGGAGTTGCCTAATGTGCGTACCACGAAAACCACCGAAGGACACGAGCCCGTTTTTTTAGGATCAACACGAGCCAAGGTCTAGCTGGTACGCCGTTGGGTCCTACCATTCGAGAATACGAAAGTAACCTTTTAAATTGCCGAATGAATCTATGTGTATTACAATACCCGTATTTTCCTTGCAAATACTAATCTCAACGTGGTAATTGATTTATGACGAGTTGTTGAATTAGAGTCAGTTTGTGATATAGTGATCTCAACGTGGATTTCACATTTCATGGTATCCCTAGTAAGTTTTCCAATGCAAATTCAAATTTAAAAGATGAACAATATGGAGGTGAGAAAACTTGGTATGTATCAAGCATATGACCACACACACACACACACACACAAACACACACGCACGAACACAACAACAATCCAATAAGTATAGTGCATCTATTTTTCCAACCCATGCATGTATGACAGGAATTCAAAAATACTCCTTCTATTCCTAAATATTAGTCTTTTAGAGAGTTCAACAAGTGACTACATACGGAGCAAAATGGGTGAATCTAGACTCTAAAATATGTCTATATACATCCGTATGTGCCAGTCCATTTGAAGCCTCTAAAAAGACTAATATTTAGGAACGACAGGAGTAAAATGTAAGACATCCATGGTCCTCAGTTCAATATTTAAAATAAACATGAAACTGAAACATGAATATTAAGTCTAGTACTGTAGTACATGCAAATGTTGTGTTTAGGCGGAGCTATGATTGTCGGGGGTCAACCCCTTGACCTTAGATAAAATTGTGGAGCTCTGTTTAGGGTTGTTTAGATTATATTTGTCCCCACCCTCCCAACCACCGATTGGTTGTGCACCCCCACCCCTCCTCCCCGGGAGAATATCATGTGCCCTCATACCTTAGATGCTATATGCCGATATGAGTTGCTTGGAGCTTGTAGATCTGAGATATAGTAGCTCACATGATGTGTCTTAATTTTTTTGCAGGAAACCTTGATGAGTTTGAGAATTGCACACGGTATGTACAAAAACTACTTCGATGCCCTTTGATCCCATATCCGATGACCTCGAAGCTCGTATCACCGTAGCATCTAAGATGAAGGAGGAAATCATATTCTCCTGTATGTAAGAATATCATGTGCTACCACACCTTAGATGCTTTGGTGATACAAGCTCTTCGGAGGCGTTGGATTTGTGACCCAACACCTCCTCGGTGGTTCGAATGTTTTTTTGCAGAAAAGCCCCAAAAGAGTTCGACCACTGCTTACAAGCACAAAGATTGCTCAGATGCCATTGGATCTCAGATCAAACAACCTCCAAGCTCGTATCACCGTAGCATCCAAGCTGCGATAGCACCTTATGTTTTCTCACACGGGAGAGTATGAGGTGCTCCCGCACCGCAGATTCTATGGTGATACGACTTCACTGAGATCTAACGGCCCACAGTAGGAGGTTTGAATGTTTTTTCAATATACGACAGATAGAGTTTGGGAAATGCGCAGAAAGTACAAGTACTATGCATGTGCCATCTGATCACTGATCATACGACCTAGATGCTCATAGCACCGTCGCTAATATGAGCACCAGGGAGTCGTTGGATTGAAGATGTAGCAGCACACACGAGGCCTGAATGTTTTATTAAAAAAAACCTTTGGAGAGTTTGGAAATTGCGCATAATTACAAAGACTACTCCCAAGCCGTTGGATCTCATTTCCAACGGTGTAAAAACTCGTATCACCATAGTATCTAAGCTGTGGGGTGGATGTGATATTCTATGCCGCTGTCATTTTTGTTCTAAACTTGCAAAATACGTGTAACTCATGCCGTTACTTGTCTAACCGTGCAAAGTGTTTGTTCAAAAAAACCATCCTACACTGAAATATCGGAACACCACACGGGGGTCCCACTTGTCATTAATCAAATTTGGACCTAAGACTAACAAATCTGAAAGATGAGATTCGAACTGGCAACCCGGACTACAAAGCATAAGTCGATAGCCTGAAAAAACAAATGGTTGTTGGCTTTGTCCCATAACTTGATTTTATACAATACTTGCGTTGAGTAGAGTATAGGGAGTGCCTCGTCAACACGTGCATGACCGTTGTCTCACTTACGGGTGCGTCCCAGGTCTGCGATCTCAATATCTCTTCTCTCGATCGTCTAACCTTTGCACGGGCACACACGAAGAGCGACGCTAGCTTGCCATGGTTTTATTACAACTAAAAAAAGCTTGGAAAATAGAAGAATCGCCTAGAACAAGAGACGTTGTGGCTGGTCGAGACAGAGCTAACCGTGCCACGTTTGCATGATGAAGCTATCTGGCTAGTAGGGTGTTTTCGACCGACTGGCTGGGTCCCGAGGTCGAACCATAGGTACTACGTCTGATACAGTATATTTTTACAAACACATTTTTCCTCCGTGCCGAGAAGTGGACACCCTACCGCGCGGTTTCGGGGTCCTCCCGTGTGGTGCACGCATATATTCTTCTTGACGTGGGACGCCCTACCACACGTTTTCTGGGTCCTCCTCGGTCGTAGTGCCGAAGCAAGTAAATGAGTCATCAAATCACAAAAGACCACCTTTCCCGCCGACTACATCAGTGAAGCACGGTGGCTAGCTAGTTGGGCTAGTTTGACCGATTAGCTAGGCCGCCGCCACATTTGTTTTTTCACCCCTTTTTTTATCTACTTGCCGGCAGGTAAATTTAAATATCCACCGCAGCGTTGCTCTGGTGTTTGGGTGCGGCAGGATTTTAATTTTTTGATTGACGGGAGCAGGCGTGACAGGATTTTTAATTTTTTGATTGGCGGGAGCAGGCATGGTAGCAATTAGTCACGATGACTCTGCCTGTAAAAACCCACTGCTCCCTGATGTGAGAAGTCGTCGACTGGTGTTTTACTGTGGTGAAAACCAAAAGATTCCCCGCTCCTCGGCTGGCTCCCTCTGCCTTCCCGTAGATTGCATTGCCTTTCAGTCGTTTCGCCCCCTTTGCTTCCTCTCCCCATTGCTTCTACCTGGTGCCATGGCGGTGCAGCAGATCACGGAGTCCGAGGTGAGGCGCCTGACACAGGAGCTCGATGCCAAGGATGCGGAGCTCAGGGCCAAGGACGTGGAGCTCCATGAGCTCAAGGAGGAGAGGAATGCCATGCTCCTCCACTATGTGCGGGAGTTCACAGAGCTTCAAAAGCGGCAGGCGTCCACCACAAAGATGCTCGAGGCGTCGGCGGCGTTGCTGCAGAAAGCGGGAGATACGATAGGCCGTCAGGGGAGCCGGCTGGAGCGCGAGCGGGCCGATCGTGACGAGGTCCAGGATCGCCTCAGCCACTTGTTGAACCACGTTGCCACACACGTGTTGCGGCTGCGCGATGCCTACCGTCGTGCTAGCGCGATGATGCCGGCCGTCGGGCTAAACCCGTTCGACCACCCAGTCGACTTCAACGAGCTGCGGCTTCCTGACCTGGTCTCCTTCTTCACCTATATCTCTGAGGAGCTGAGCCGTCTCCGTGCGATGGTGGGGCTGAGCTGGACAAGGAGGGGTTGCGCACTGCCGTCGCCATTGCCGGGAGAATCCTTTCAGGGCTCCGTCACCGAAATCCATTTGTGCCATTGGACGCCATCGTTGACGAGCTGGCTCCTGTCGACTGGGAGCGGGCTCTGTGGGCGGTTGCACCCTCCATCGCCGATGTCGTGCGCCTCGAGAAGCAGAGGGACTTCAGTGGTGTTTAGGCGCCCTCTGCATGGGCATGTCCATGTCTCGGCGCAACATGACCGTTGGATCAAACTCAGACGATGCAGATCAGTCACTGTAGCACAAAGCGTGTGGGTGTGTTTGGTTGCATTCTCATCTCAATATAGTTGTTTCCTCTTCGTGTATTTTTGTCAACCTACTAGTGTGGACTCATGCACCCTTCATGCACTCTGCCAAACACCCAAAAGTGGGTCGAGAAGGGAACTTTTGCTCCCATCCCGTGCACCCTTCATACACCCTGTCTAACATTATAGGATGTGCTTCATATGGTTCATGTTTCATGGAGTACTGTAGCACCATACTCTCCGTGCGCTGTGGACCTAATTCTGTTAACATTGATCTCACCGTTCATTCTCGACCGGATAGTCGAAAAAGCGGTACTATGTTACATATAGGAGTAGTTGACATGCGCACAACATCATTTGTTATCTTCATATCTTACTACACTAGCAACAAGATTGTGTAGTACTGACGTATGAACCACTACACATGCCTAGTAGTAGGAGCACTGTGTATGTTCAAGTGGCTGCCGTGTTTCGCACTCCTCCATCGTAAGAGTGGAAACGCTTGCTGTAATCATTTTTTTCTTCAGAATGAAAACCAGTGGGCACGCTCTACCGTGCGGATCCTCCTCCAGCCATGCACTAAATTACTCACTTTCGCCGACGTGTGGGACAGCCAGCACCTGGGTCCACCAGCCATGCACTAAATTACTCCGTAGTAGAGTGATGGTAGACTACCCCGATCGAACCACCAGTAATGCCCAATGAGCCGTCAAATCACAAAACCCCCTCCTTTCGAGTAGTAAGTTGGACGGACGAAGCAACCATCATTTCACTCTTCTCTCTCAGCTTCCTCTCTTGAAGAAAACCCCCACTCGCTTCGCTTCTCCCTCATCTCGTTCCTCCTTTTACTCTTCTCTCTCAGCTTCCTCTCTTGGATGGACGCCGGAGCATCGGCCGACGTGATGTCTATGGCTCTGGCCAAAACCGTCGAGGCTCATGGTACGAAGAAGCGCAAGCACCCCGCCGAGACTACCGCAGACAAGCTGAAAGCCATCGCCCTGTCCAAGCCCCCCTCTCTGGGATCCCTCATTAAGCAAGTCCAGGTAATGTCTCTTGTTGACGATCTTTTTGTCGATCTTGATCGTGTTTTTTCATCTAACACGCAGTACTAGTACTGGTAGTACAACTTTCTAGGTGATCTTGCATGTGATTTTAGTGTGCCAAATGACGGTTCTAAATTCCTCTTTTGACCAAAACATGCGAGAGGTTGACACTAATTTCTTATAGATTACTTTCAACTACTCCCTCTGTCCCAAATTTCTTGTCTTAGATTTGTCTAGATACAGATGTATCTAATACTAAAATGTGACTTGATACATCTGTATCTAGACAAATCTAAGACAAGAATTTTGGGACGGAGGGAGTACTTTATGAACATCAATGCTACCTTTTAAGAGGGTATATTTGCCTCAGTAACTTGTGTTATGGATATTGCATGTAATCCCTCTGCTCTCATGCCTTTGAAGACATGTTCTAGTGTCTTTGTTCACTCATTTCTGTGCGTATATGTAGTCATATATGGAGTATAATATCGAAAATCATCTTATATTTCTGAACGGAGGTAGTAATGAAATATGGTTTCTGTTTGAATTAGAACCAGGTCTGCGATGGAGATGAAGTTCTCAAAGTCATGCTGTGTGAACTGGAAGACCTGATGATGACTTCTACTGCTGAACTATCCAGCTAATGTGTCCTTGTCGCCACGTGTCCTGAACTAGTGTTTTCCTGTAGCATTGTTGTCAGGCGTGTTCTCGAGGCTGTACTTGACCACAACAATTTCCTAGCTGTGCCTTCGATTATGAAGGGTGTGGTTCTTGTAAAGCTTCCTAACAAATCTGATGCGGCATGTCTTCATCATCATGTTTATGAGTGGAAAGACCACTCTGTTAGGTTCTCCAAGGTTGACAAGATGGTGATTGTGCATGTAGACATCTCACACGAAGTCCATGGCCTAGTCAGTTATGCGGGGTTCATCCCGTAGGTCGGTGGCAAGAAATAGTCTGCAGAGTTTAGTTAGTGCAACTTTGCTTGTCTGTACTAAGTACTATTGTTCAGTACTTGATTGTGTTTGTGAACCCTGTATTGTTTATTAGTACTGCCGCTTTTGGTGTGTGGTCAGTCCTGAGAACGGTCTATGTTAATGTCTGTCCACTCAATTCAGTCTGTACATTTTGAAGTATCCAGATCATATTTTTTTGTGAGGACGGTTTATCAATTATGGTTACATTCCAATATCTATATGCATTGGAGGGTTTATCGCACCCACCAGGATTTCCAGTCCCATGGATGTTCGGTCCATACGATTTGTCATGACCTTTGGACTGTCCTGCTTGTGGGAGTAGGCAGGGCCCCTGCATGCCACGCGTAGTTGGACGATCAATCTTCTGTTTAGTACTTCAACATAGTGATTTCCTGGTAAGGATTCACTCGTGTCACATCAAGTAAATCTTAATGATTTGCCCTCTAAATCTTATTGATTTAATGTCATGTTTTCTTTCTTTTCCTGCAATTTTACGATGCAGGTTTTGCCATGTGACATTCATCACAGAATAAACCGGTTGGTTTGCTCTACGATGGCTATTTTTGCAGGTTTCACTTCTTATGTCGTGTCAGTAACGAAGGCACTGTCCATCACTTATATTACTGGAAAAAATTGGATCAGTCTATTGTCTGAGTACAAGCTCAATCTTTATGATGAACTGTAGTTTGGTTTAACAAAAATGCCACAATTAGTCCTTCTCGTGTTTAAAAGAAATGAAGAAAAAGCTGGATCACGGTCACGGATCCTAGTCAAGTTAGAAAGTTGATCATAGCAGACCAGACATGATCGCCGCTGTCTCGCACAGATCAAGCACCGGTAGTTTCTCTAGCACTGACAGCGGCAGCAGCTCAGTCTGATCCAGCTGAGGATTGGGCACCGACCGCGTCAGCGGATCAGTCTGATCTACCGGAGGTTTGGGCATCGACACCGGCACCGGCTCTACAAGGAGCACCATCTCTGTTAGCAGCAACAGCTTCGGCACCTGCACCAACACTTGCACTTGCATTTGGTCTGGCCCGTGCAGTTGCACCGACAACAGACTGGGCTGCAGTTCGCACTTCATATACCAAAGTCCTTACAAAAACCGACATGTCCACCTTCTTGGTAAGCATTGGCCGCCCAAGTGCTTCGTTCTTTTTTTCTTTCCATGTTGTTTCACATGATTCACTGTGTTGATCTAACTGTTTGGGTATGTCTTCTTGTTTGCAAAAAGAGAATTCCTAGAGCAACGAGGGAGTCGTTCAACAATCCGGGCGACCGCGGCCAAGTTTCTCTTACCATGCGCAGCCTTGGTGTGAATGAACCTGCTCAATATACCGTAAGTACAAAGGATGGTCGCATGATGATTGATGCTAAAGGATGGTCAAGGTTCAAATCTAAATCATATCTTGCGGTAGGGGATGATATCAAAATTGAACTTTCTCGGCAAGGAGAGCTGGCCCAAATCAAACTTAGAAATTCTTCAGTAGCAGCACACAACTACCAAACTGATCTATCCTCCGAGAGATTTTGATGTAATAATATGGCATGCTGAAACAAGTGTCTTGTGTGTATAAGTAGTACGACAATATTATTTATCACATGGTATATCGTTGATAGAATTGCAACTCTGATTGCTGGTTTGGAACTGTCGTTCGATTTCATTCCAACAGCTGCCGTGCTTTATTCAATTTTTTGTATTCGCCTTGCGACAGCATCTAAAACCAGCGCAGTACCGATCGCTTGCAATATGAAAAGCGCTGAGGTAGAACACATGGGCCCCCAAACATGCAGGGTCGGCCTGCGGCCCAAAGTCCAGAACCGTGAGCCTATTTTGAGTATTATATTCTCAGCTGAACCCCCATAAAAAAAACTGAACCCCCATAATGCCTGTGCGTTGCAGAGGGAGTATATTTCTTGGTAAGGTGAGCCTGTGATATAAAAGATTTGTATATTTCTTTACAGAGGGAGTATCTCTCTGTCAAAAAATATATTTATGTGTAACTAGTTACTACTGTCTTTCTACTTCCTGTCGCTGATATGTGGGGCAACTGGCAACGGGGTCCACGTGCCATATGCACAAATTAGAGTGCACAACTTCACGGTAGACACACCCCGGTAATGCCCAATGAGCCGTCAAATCACACCCCCCCTTTCCAGCTTTAGCAGTAAGCTGGACGGACGAAGCGGCAATATTTCACTGGGCCTGAATCCCCTTCTCCCTCGTCTGCTTGTTCAGAGAACACCCCCGCTCGGCGATTGCATAGGGTTTTCTCATGGAGAACCAGGTACGAATTCTTCATCCATCCCCGATAAATCCATGTCCCTTGGTCGCAAGTAATCCTAGGATGGCAGCCGCCACCGTTGATGCATTTTTTCTTCGTACTGAATCTAGTGTGTTTCAGTTGCAGTGCCCAAAGTGCGAGTACCCTATAGATTTCTGCACCCTCGGCGAGACGCCACACATGTCCCTTCTCATCCTACCACAGCATTTTGAAACGCGCACAGTATGTTCCTAGAATCCTCTTCTCTATCCGGGAGGGTTGTTTTTTTTTGAACATGCTGTGTTCTCATATTATTTTTCCTGCAGTGTATTATTTGCTCTGCCAGAACACATGTACTCAAGATGCTCGGCCGTGCCATAACTAAATACACTAGTTTAATGGTCACAGTGAAGACAAGCCATGGATATTAATTCCGAGTTGGGTTCATGAACCAAGAAGATCACTACTTTTTTTACGGCCGAACTAGGATAAACTTTCTCAAGTGTTACGGACTAAAAGTTGGCGCATGAATGTTGATGGAAATAGCAGAACCTGGTCTCATCTGGTTCTTGCTTGTTGCCTCGATTACTTCTTAATCCACCTATTTTGCCTAACTAATCACAATTTAACTTTAGAAGTAGCAACGAATCTCTCACGAAGATGCTACTTCTAACTAATATTTTCTTATAATTGCACGTGTAGGTTTTTTCAGAGTTAAGCAGTCCGCTCGTTTGTTACTCTGTAATAACTCGGCTGTTACTAATGACACTAAAGTTGAGTGGATCGACATCCACAAGTTCCTACACTTTATTGATCATCTTGAGGTCCTTGTGGGGCGTTTCAATGGTGGAAGGCCACGTGGGATATGTGTGCCACTGCTGCACTCATTGAACAGGTCCAACTGTGTCGAGAAACTTATGGTACGAGCTGTTTTCTGTTATATATGTTGTTCATAAACTATTGCTTATACACAGTTTTACAGCTGTGATCTTCTTGAAACAGGAACTGCCGAGTTCAATTGTTCCTATACACATGCCTGACCATGGTCGGGTCAGACTTGCGCTTGGTCACAACATGATGTTTATGTCGACCTACTCAATTCCCCTTGGAGGTCAAAAGATACTTATTCGTGGGTGGTCTCAAATAATGAAGGCCCGTCCATCTTGGAGAATAGGACAGAAGATTATGTTCATGCTTTTCCATGGCTCTAAAGCGAATATCCTGTTTATTGACCACGTTGCGAGATGAAGCCGCTTTCAGAAGGTTGTGGATGCGCGGGGTGGGGCCTGGGCCTTGTCCTGGGGCTTGGCGGCCTCACCCTTGGTTAACTATAGGCAAAGTAGCACGGTTCGAGGCGTGCTTTGTACGGTTGAACCTATATAAGTACTCATACTGCTTTCAGCTTTGGTTGTTAAGTGCCCCTACTGGTTTCAGTTAAGGTTGTTAACTACTCCTGCTGCTTTTATAGTCTGTCATGTTTCTTCAGTCCTGTTTTCCTCCAGCCGCCAAAACCAAACCAGCGCCGGCGGGGCCGCCTGCTTCCGCCTCCCACGGCTGGCTGCACCTCAGCGCACGCATCGCCACCCCACCGTCTCCTAAATCGTTAACACCAACGTCCTCCGCGCGCTTTGGTGCGCTCGCCGTGGCGCTGCCCTCTTGCGTTGTCAACATGGTCAACAAACAACAGGAATCGGCAGAAGTACATGGAGAGGATGACAGTAGGGGCCCACCACGTCAGCGTATGGAAAAATAAAATGCTTCCTCCTAGTGTTTTCCTGACATCTGGGACCCATGACATTGTGAGCGTATATAGTCAATAGACAAGAGAACAACACAAGATCGGCTGACACCTGGGACGTAGCTACTCGAGCATTATTTTTTTTGTTTGGTATTGTTGAGATGGAGCAGGGTTTGAACTGGGTTGTGGCCCCTCTAGCCCAGGCTTATATTTTATGTTCACCATGTGACCATCCCAGCTATTGTTTCTTTGTGAAAATGAGCCCAGTTTATTTTTTCTGAAGAATACCCAATCCACGCCTACTTATTTTTCTATGCCCTGATAGGTTGCAACTCTTTCAAGACGCCTGCAAATCTTGAAAGTAATATGAAATGGGTTGTAAATATAAAAACAGATGACAAATTGGCAATTACTTTATAATTTCTGATTTTTTTCACATTTTTAGATTCCTATTTCAGTGGGCATTAACCTAATTTAAATATATCTTCAAAGTACTTCAAATCTGGCTCGACATTTCGGTATTAAAAATAGTTTGGAACCCACAGAAATATGCGAAATTGGCCCTGGCCAACCAAAAAAAATGACTGCAATAAATTGCATAAGAAGTTGCCATGAGCTATGTATAAATTATTAAAAAAAGAGGGAGCAGTCTGACTTGTGGGCCTCTGTTTAGTTGACGCGTATGCAAGATTTTTTTAGTTATTATATACTACATCAACAAACAATTCTAGCAGACGTAACCATTGGATGTTAATCCGATAGCCGTCATGTTTCTTCAATCTCTGATCTTCTTACTCCAGCCGCCAAAGCAGCGTCGGCGGGACCGCCTGCTCATGCCTCTCGTGCTCGGCTGTGCTGCCGCACAGGCCTTAGCGCCCCATACTACTCCCACCGCTGGCCAGGGCATCCCTCTACTCACCCACACCCCTGTTATTCTGCGGTGACGCAGCCTCACACCGCAGCCGAACCGGTGAACCCTCGTACTCCTCTCCGCGCGGGCTTCCACTGCCGCGTGTTCCCCGGCTCCGTGTCGTCCCCTTCCTAGGCCTCGCCGTCGTCCACCGCCGTGGTGCTCTCGGGGCGGCGTGGTCAATGTGGTCAATGACCAACTTCCATTGGAAGAGTACTGTACATGGAGAGGCTGACAGCTGGGTCCACGGCAGCCGCAAGGAAGTGCCTCCTTATTACGCGGAAAATAATTATTCCTCCACCTGACAGCAGGGACCCACTGGACGGGCCACCAGTATTTCATGAAAAAAAGTTTCCCCCTGACTGCTGGGACCCATAGGTCGGGCCACCGTATTTCGTGAAAAAAAAACATTCCCCCCGCTGTCAGCTCGGACCCACCGGAAGTGCCTCCTTATTACGCACACAAAAATGAATACCCCATGCTAGCTGGGACCAACCTTGGTGGGAGGTTGACTTGTGGGCCTACTAAGTTGACTCGGACGGAGGCCTTTGTCAACTTTAGTCAATATATGAATGATTCTAGCTCCAGTGACCGTACGATGTCCATCCAACGGCCGTAGTGCTTCTTCAACCTCTGGTCTTCTTGCTCCAGCCGCACAAAGCAGCGCCGGTCATGCCGCCTGCTCCTGCCGCCCGTGGCCGGCTGTGATGCCGCGGAGGCCTCATCACCTCTACTACTCCCACCGCTGGCCAGGCCATCCCTCTACGCACCCACACCCCCTGTTATTCTGCGGCGATGGCAGCCTCACACCGCAGCCGAACGAGTGAACCCTCATACTCCTCTACGCGTGGGCATCCACTGCCGCGTCTTCCCCGGCTCCGCTTCGTCCCCTTCCTAGGCCTCGCCATTGTCCACTGCCCTGGTGCTCTCGGCGCGGTGTGGTCAACGTGGTCAAGGAATGGCTTCCATCGAACGTGGACTGTACGTGGAGAGGCTGATAGCTGGGTCCATGGCCGCAGCAAGGAAGTGCCTCCTTATTACGTGCAAAATAATTATTCCTCCACCTGACAGTGGGGACCCACCGTATTTCGCAAAAAAACACGTTTCCCCCTGTCTGCTGGGACCCACCAGCTACATCTTCGCACGCAAGGAAGTGCATCCGAAAAAAAACGATTCGCCCCCCTGACTGCTGGGACCCACCAGCTACATCTTCGCACACAAGGAAGTGCGTCCGGCCAAAAAAAACCCAAAACGATTCGCCCCCCTGACCGCTGGGACCCACCAGCTACATCTTCGCAGGCAAGGAAGTGCCTAACATTTGGGACCCACCCGGTCGAAGTGTACGTAGCGTTGTCATTCTGGTCGCGCACGTGTACGTATATATATACTGGTGCATGTAGAGGCACGCATGTGTCGTAGTAGAGGCGCGCACATAGCATGTACACGTACGTACAACGACGAGGGTGCAAGAAAGAAAATACGGCCACGTACGTACATACGGACAGGGTCTCGAACGCCTACTCGCGCATACGTACATGGCTGGGTCGGAACGGAGAAACAGCGTCGTCATCGTGTTCATGGGGAGGCAACGGAATGCGTCGTGTTCATGGGGAGGCAACAGAATGCTCGTGTTAATCGGGAGGCAATGGAACGCGTGAGAGCCAACCGGCTAGGTTGGAACGGAATGCGTGGTCATGTTCATCGGGAGGGCTTGGACGGAACAGGCGATGGAAACGAGGCCTGGCGTACCACACAACAGAGGAAATGGCCTTGTGTTCGACCGGCCACGTTCGAAACGGGATCCTGTTCATCAAGAGGGGTCTGGCGTACCGCAAAACGGAGGAAACGGACCTCCTACGGTCGAAACGGGGGTCCTGTTGATCGGGATGGGTGTGGCGTACCGCAAAACGGACGAAACAGACTTCCTATGGTCGAAACGGGGGTCCTGTTGATCGGGAGGAGTGTGGCGTACCGCAAAACGGACGAAACGGACTTGTGTTGGAGCGCTACGGTCGAAATGGGGGTCTTGTTCATCGGGAGGGGTGTGGCGTACCGCAAAACGGGACTCCATGGGATACTATTCATCTCCACCGTCGACCTCCTCCAGCCTCCACGGGCTACCGTCGACCTCCTCCAGCCTCCACGGGCTCCTGTTCATCCAGCCTCCACCGCACGCTACTCCACCGGCTACTGTTCAACCACCCCTCCACGGGCACCCCTCCACCGTCTATTGTTCATCCAGGCCTCCACAACACGGGGTCCTGTTCAACAACCCCTCCACGGCCACCTCTCCACCGTCTACTGTTCATCCAGCCCTCCACACCACGGGTTCCTGTTCATCTAGAGGCAACACCACCGCTCACTGTTCATCCAAACCCCCCCGCAACGCTCACTGTTCATCCCAGAGGCAACATCGATCGGCTTCAGTTAGCAGCAGTAGCGAAGGAATCGCTCCATCGGGTTCAGTTAACAGCCATCGATCGATCGCTCGGGTTCAATCACGCGTAGCCTGCAGTGCAATCGCTCGGGTTCAGTTAGAGCCCAACGCCTCGCTCGGGTTCAGTTAGAGCCAACGCCTCGCACGCACGTGCGTACGTGTACAAGAGAAACGCGAATTGCTCGGCCCCCGACCTCCCACCATAACCAGCAACTCCCCGAAATTTTCCTCCCCCTCGCTTCTACCACGGTTTTTTTCGTCATGGATGGCCCAAAGAATGTCATGCAGCTGCGTCTTCGGCCCACCTAGGATGAAAAGCCCATTTTTTGTCATGATTTTTTTTCATAGAAGTAGGAGCCCACCACATCTATGATGATACCGGGTTCTGTCACAATTATCGTCATAGAAGTGTCATATGTATGACAGAAAAAAAATCATTCGGCCCAAAATGTCACGGATGTGTCTTTTTTTTGTAGTGTGATATCCGCTCCAGCTTCATCAACATAGTCATCATTGCTATCGTCTGGGTCTGAGTTGGTGTCATCGATCATGATGTAGTTCCCTGGACAAGTGCAACCATCGTCTTCTCCTCCAGTCGCGGGGAACCCCATGAATACCTTCAGCTTCTCCTTCATATCATCGTTCTTCTCCACGAGTGTTGCTATTTCCTCCTCATATCCATCGCGTGTAGACTTGAGTTCTTCCTCCAACTCTGTGATCTTGGTCATAGCCTTCTTCAGATCTATCATGCCTGCGCACATCTGGTTCTCCTGGCGTCGAATGTGCTGGTTTAACTCCTGGATGAAAGCTACAATTGATCTATGCTTCATGGTACTGATCATCTCCCATTGATCATCTCGGTGCCCACAAATCTGGGAAATAGTATACTTGAGATCCTTGTGGTAACCTTCTCCACTACGTCCCATTGTGATGTGGGCCGCCATGCTGTTTCCTAGACTCCAGGTTGAGGCATGAGAGGAAAACTCTATGGGCTCAGTGACGGGCATGAATGTCCTTCCTGGAACTTGAACTTGAATCATCCAACGCTCCTCTTCTGGTAGAGTGGCGATGTAGGTCCCGGTGAAGCTTGGTACTCCGATGTTAAGGTACCTAGTGACTTCCTTCAGGTGGCGTCCAAAGGGTGTATCTTCATCCGGTTGCGTGAACTTGTTCCTTGCATACACCATCCTAAAAGAGTAGAAAAGATGAGGAGAAACAAATGCGAAGAGTGAGTAGTGATCTAGGGCTTTTAGCTTAGTGGTCGTGTCCTACAGTCAGTGTGTGCTCTGATACCATCTTGTAACGACCAGACCTCGGACGGTCAAGTCTCTGTGCATCAGTGTCATCCCTGGATCAGTAATGCTGACATGCACAGTACTCGAAGGATTTATAACAGAGTAGCAATCACACACTTATTACATCGAATGTCTCAAAAGAGAACTTATTACAATAAATATGGCTTAAGGCCATCTAATAACGTTACCAGCAGAAGGCTTGGAAGATAAGTGAGTCCATCAACTCCAACAGCATCACTGAGTATAGAACCACGACCTAAGGCACCTTACTCGTCGTTTGAAAAATCTGCAACATGAACGTTGCAGCCCGAAAATGGGTCAGCACATGGAATATGCTGGCATGTAACACATAGAGGATAATGAACAGAAATATGCTATACTACATGCATATATGGCTGGTGGAAAGCTCTATCGTTACAGTTTTGCATAAAGCCAAATTTTCCCTACTGCAAAGGAATAAGTTTTATTTAACTATCATGGTGGTTGTTAAACATTGAGAAGATAGATATCCTCTCAATCCCAATTAAACATCATCATTAAACCCAACAATTAAATTAAAGTAACCTGATGAGATTCACATGATAATCCAAGTACTAGATACTCAAGATGTCCATAACCGGGGACACGGCTAACCATGATTAGTTTATACACTCTCTAGAGGTTTGCGCACTTTTCCCCACAAGACTCGATCTCCTCCATTGGGATTCTCGCACTACATGATGTTTGAGAAACGGATGACCGAGACATAGTCTTTCAGAAGTGTTTGCACCTTACGATCGGGTAGACAGTACCAACCTACATCCCCTACACCTGCTAGTCTACCACTGTAAGAGTTTAGACGACTTAATCAACTATGCTAGAGCCCATAGTAGCTTGTGGCTGCACACGGAAGTTTCTAGCATGAAAAATCTCATGATCCCTTTGAGCCTGGGTGGCGGTCCATAAAGAAAAACAGGCAATCGCTGGAATACCCAGGTGCCACAATCCACCCAGATGTGTGTTTCAGTTGCCACCTTAAATAAACCATTAAATAACAATCTCACATCTATCATGGATACACTCACCCAATCCACGTCTACTAGCATAGCATGGCAATATAAGCAAACGTAGAAGTAACTCCCAAGGGTTTTATAATAAAACAGGTAATAGGTACTACCTCATCTACTTCCCAAAACCCACAATTTAATTAGATCCTAATCATGCAATGTTTGAGGATTGAACTAATGCAATAAAACTGGGTATGAAAGAGGTACGATCAAAGTGTTACTTGCCTTGTTGATGATCCATGAAACCTAGAGATTCGAAGTAGCAAGCGGCGCACTCCGAGTACTCTATCGCAAACAAACAAGCATACAATAAGCACTCATCTAATGCACATGTAAAACTCAAATAAGAGAACTAACAAGAAAGTTCAACTTAAGAACTCCGGTTTGCAAAAAGAATCAAATCGAACAAAGCAACGAAACACAAACGGCGAAAAAAACAAGTTTCATTTACTAATCTGGACATAAGTCAAATTTTATAGAAGCAAAAACCTGTTTGAGTTGGTTAAACGGAAAGAGGGTTTCGAGACGAAACTCTAGGCGCTCGAATCGCCTGATTCCGATAAACGAGCGAAAAGTTATACTAGAACGAAAATCGGATCAGAAATCGCGATCTGGAAATAATCGTGGAAAATCCGAGAAAAACAAAAACTGATGAACAGTTTAACGAACGGACGTTCGTTAACTGAAACTAAATGGTGAACCCGTCCGTTAAAATGAACAACGAGCGAACGCTCGCTAAATAAATAAATCGAAAAAAATAAAATAAACCGATCTAAAAAATAAACCTAGGGTTTTCTAAAAAAATCGAGTTTTTTTTAAAAAATAGACCACGGCGGCAGGCAGGGATGTATACCTCCGGCGAGGCGCTCCGGCGAGGCGGGGCGGCTCCGGCGGGGTGATGGGAGGCGGCGTGGGGCGGCGGGGCTGCGGGCGTCGGCGGCGGCGGGGTTCCCGGGGGCGGCGGCGGGGCGGCTTCGTCGGCGGCGCGGCTCCGGCGGCGGGCGGGTTTGGCGGCGGTGGGCGAGACAGGGTAAGGCGGCGGGGAAGGGGGTATTTAAGAGGGGGTGGCTTGGGGAAGGGGCAAGGCGGCGGCAAAGTCCCGGTCGGACTCGGGGTCCGAGCGGCGGCGGAGGTCACGCGGTCTCCTGGCGGGAGACGGCGGCGCGGGGCAGACGGGCCGGCTCGGCTGGGCCTCGGCCCAGTCGGGCGCTGAAAACTATTTTTTTAAACAATTCCGCCGAATAGAAAATAAATCCTAGAAAAATAAATAAAAATCTAAAAATGCCGAAACAATTTTTCACCGTCTAAAAAATATTTAGAACGAGATGAACATTTTCTTGGCCCTAAAATGCGGTTTTGAAAAACATGCAATTTTCCTAAATTCAAATAAAATAGCAAAAACTCCAAAATAAAAATCTTATTTTTTTCATTAAATTGTCAATATTTTCTTTATTTTTGGGAAAGTCATTTTATTCCCTCTCTCATATTTTTATAATTGAAATAATTGAAGATAAAATAAATAAAATCAAATGATCCTATTTTCAAAATTTGAGAAACCTCAAATATGAAAATAACGAAATCCCCAACTCTCTCCGAGGGTCCTTGAGTTGCGTAAACTTTCTAGGATGAAACCAAAGGCAATAAAATATGATATGCAATGATGATCTAGTGTATAGCATTCCAAATTGAAAATTTGGGATGTTACAAACCTACCCCCCTTAAGATGAATTTCACCCTCGAGATTCGGGTTGGCTAGAAAAGGTGAGGGTGGTCCTTCAGCAGATCTTCCTCTTGCTCCCAGGTGGCTTCATCCACAGTGTGGTGGCTCCACTGAACTTTACAAAACTTGATAACCTTGTTGCGGGTGACTCGGCTGGCATACTCAAGAATTTTGACTGGTTTCTCCTCATATGTCAAATCACTATCCAACTAAATCGCTTCCAGCGGCACTGTATCTCTCAGCGGTATATTAGCCATCTCTGTGTGGCACTTCTTCAACTGGGAAACATGGAACACATCATGAACTCCTGACAATCCTTCGGGCAATTCCAACTTGTAAGCAACTTCTCACATACGCTCCAAAACTTTGTATGGTCCTACAAAACATGGCGCTAACTTTCCCTTAACTCCAAAGCGCTTAACTCCTCAAAGTGGAGATAAACGAAGATAAACTCTGTCTCCGACTTCGTAAGTTGTCTCCTTGCATTTTGAATCTGCATAGCTCTTCTGCCTGGACTGGGCTACCTTGAGCCTATTGCGAATCAACTTCACCTTTTGTTCAGACTCCTTAATCAAATCTGGTCCAAACAACTGGCGGTCTCCAACTTCATCCCACGACAATGGGGTCCTGCACCTCCTTCCGTACAGGGCTTCGAAAGGGGCCATCTTCAAACTAGATTGATAACTGTTGTTGTAAGAGAAATCTGGATATGGCAAATTGTCATCCCAACTAGATCCATAATCTAGCGCACAAGCTCTTAGCATATCCTCTAAAATCTGATTGACTCTCTCGGTCTGTCCATCTGTCTGCGGATGAAAAGTTGTACTGAACTCTAGCCTGGTACCCAAAGTTTCATGCAACTGATTCCAGAACTTTGAGGTAAAATGGGTTCCTCTATCTGATACAATGCTCCTCGGAACTCCATGCAGACATACGATCCTGGTCATGTATATCTTAGCCAACTTAGCACTGGTGTAAGTGGTCTACACGGGGATGAAATGAGATACCTTCGTCAAATGATCGACTACAACCCATATCGAGTCATAGCCTGAACGAGTCCTGGGCAATCCCGTGATAAAATCCATGCCTAGTTTATCCCACTTCCATTTGGGTATCGGCAATGGCTATAACAATCCTGCTGGCTTCTGATGCTCTGCCTTCACCCTCTGACATACATCACAAATTGCTACATACTCCGCAATGTCCTTCTTCATTCTGGTCCACCGGAATGTGTCTTTCAAATCCAAATGCATCTGGGTATTTCCTGGGTGAATCGAATACGGTGAATCATGGGCCTCGTGCAGAATCAACTTCCTGATCTCCGGGTCATTAGGCACATAAACACGGTCCTCAAACCATAAGGTATTGTGCTCATCCTCACGAAATCCTTTAGCTTTTCCTTTGCTCATCTTCTCCTTTATAGAGGCAATCTCTTTGTCAGTCTTCTGGGCTTCTCTGATCTTATCCATCAAGGTAGACTGAATCTCCAATGCTGCTACATAGCCTCTCGGAACTATCTCCAAACATAGCTCACGAAGATCCTCGGCTAACTCCTTCGGCAACTCTCCGGTCAAGAGTGTGTTGACATGGCTCTTGCGGCTCAACGCATTGGCTACTACATTAGCCTTTTTGGGGTTATAATGCAGTCTCATATCATAATCCTTGATGAGCTCCAACCATCTCCTTTGCCTGAGATTCAGCTCCTTCTGCCTGAAAATATACTTCAAACTCTTGTGATCTGTGTACACCTCACAATGGTTTCCAATGAGAAAATGTCTCCAAGTCTTCAATGCATGCACTACGGCTGCTAATTCCAAATCATGTGTAGCATAATTCAACTCATGGGGTTTAAGCCGCCGTGAGGCATACGAAACAACTCTTCCCTCCTGCATAAGCACTGCTCCAAGTCCTCAACGTGAAGCGTCACAATACACCTCATAATTCTTGCGCTGATCTAGCAGAATCAACACTGGCAATGTAACCAAATGTTTCTTCAACTCCTGGAAACTGGCATCACATTCTTCAGTCCAATTGAACTTGGTGTCCTTCTTCAACAACTCCGTCATGGGCTTCGCAATTTTCGAGAAATTCTCAATGAACCTCTGGTACTATCCTGCGAGTCCAAGAAAACTCCGAATCTCTCCAACTGACGTGGGTGATTCCCAGTTTGTCACAGTGACAACTTTGGTGGGGTCTACTGCTATTCCTTCTCCGGATATACCGTGTCCGAGGAATCCAACCTCCTTCAACCAAAACTCACATTTGCTGAACTTGGCGTATAACTGATGTTCTCTGAGCTTCTCAAGAACCAAACGCAAATGCTCCTTATGCTCCTCTTCATTCTTTGAGTAGACCAAAATATCATCAATGAACACTACGACAAACTTATCCAGAAACTCCATAAACACCTTGTTCATCATGTTCATGAAATATGCAGGTGCGTTAGTCAGACGAAATGACATAACGGTATACTCGTATAGTCCATACCTGGTGGTGAAAGCCGTCTTAGGTATATCCTGCTCTCGAATCTTCAACTGATGATATCCTGATCGTAAATCAATCTTGGAAAATACCTTAGCTCCTTGCAATCGATCAAACAGATCATTGATCATCGGCAGTGGGTACTTGTTCTTGATGGTCACTTCATTCAGTCCTCGATAATCAACAACCATCCTTAATGATCCATCCTTCTTCTCCACTAGAAGCACTGGCGATCCCCAAGGTGAAGAACTTGGGCGAATATAGCCTTTATCCAGTAACTCCTTAATCTGCTTCTTAATCTCCTCCAAATCTTTTGCGGGCATCCTGTATGGTCTCTTAGATATTGGCCCTGTGCCTGGCAAAAGCTCAATCAAAAACTCAATATCTCTATCTGGTGGCATGTCTGGCAACTCCTCTAGAAATACGTTAGGGAAATCCTTCACCACGGGTACTTCCTCCTGTACAACTCCTGATAAGGAATTTACTTGAGTCCTCTTCGGTACATGCCGGGATACATACTTGATCCTTCTTCCTTCTGGGGTGGTAAGCAAAATCGACTTACTGGCGTATTCAATGTTCCCTCCATACTTCGATAACCAATCCATGCCTAATATCACATCCAATCCTTGCGATTCCAATACTATTAGGTCCGAGGGAAACACGTAGTTACCAATCCTTAATGGTAACCGATCACACCATAAACTAGCCATATACTCTGCTCCAGGCGAGGTTACTAACATGGGTGACCTAAGGGCTTGGGCTGGCAGTTTATACTTATCCACAAATCCCCTTGATATGTATGAATGCGATGCACCAGTATCAAAAAGAATGAGTGTAGTAAATGACTTAACCAAAAACTTACCTATTACTACATCTGGCTGGGCTTCAACCTCCTCCACGTTAACGTGGTTCACCTGTCCCCTATTGAAAGGGTTCGGCTTCTTCCCAGAGCTTCCATTGCCATTTCCATTCTGGGCTTCAGGACATTCATTGGCATAATGTCCAGTCTTCTGACACTTATAGCAAGTGACTTGGCTCAGGTCTCTCTTGGCTGGGGTTGATGGGTTGGTACGGTTCTGGCCGTTGCTTCCTCCATTCTCGTTACCATTCTTGGGGCCATTATGATTGTGCGAACTCCCTCCTTTATGGGTATGCTGAAAATATCCTCCCGATTTCGGGGTAAAACGTGGCTTTTGCTGAGCTCCAGAATTGTATTTCCCTTGTCCATACTTCCTATTGCGGTTGTCAATCTGCTACTTCTTCCCTTCAATCATGGGAGCTCTATCTACCAACTCCTGGTAGTTGTTGAAGGTTGCTACCATCAACTGCATGCTCAGCTCATCATTCAGTCCTTCTAGAAACTTCTCCTGCTTAGCTTCATCTATAGCAACGTCATCTGGGGCATAACATGCTAGCTTACTAAAGTCATCCACATACTGGCCTACAATACGTCCTCCTTGGCGCAAGTTGCGAAACTCACTCTTCTTCATGGCCATAGCTCCTGCTGAAACATGGGAAGTACGGAAAACCTGCTGAAACTGATCCCATGTGACACTGTCGATAGGATAAGTGGCTGTGAAATTCTCCCACCATGATGATGCGAGTCCATCAAGCTGATGTGCGGCAAAATGCACCTTTTCCGCATCCGTGCATCCTGCAGTGGTCAACTCCCTTCTTGTCTTGCGGAGCCAATCATCTGCAACTATCGGCTCGATGCTACTGGAGAACACCGGTGGATTCAGTCTAAGGAAACGGGTTAAGTGATCAACAGGTGGTGGAGGTGGTGGGTTGTTGTTGTTGTTGTTGTTGTTGTTGTTGTTGTTGTTGTTGTTGTTGTTGTTGTTGTTGTTGTTGTTGTTGTTGTTGTTGTTGTTTTTCCCCTGATTTTAATTCTGGAATATTAACCGCATCAACACATTCTGCTGCTGGATCAACTGAGTGAGCTTCGGTGGGAAAGCAAATCCATTGTCACGTCTTGGAGGCATCTAAGGATTTTAGAAAAGATGAGAATTCAGAATAGAATGAGGCCTAGAGAGAAAGACTACCCATATGCACATGAGACAAATGCAAACATTAACACTTCATTCAATTCAAACAAGGGCATACAACGGTCTAACTATCGTTACAAAAGTTCTCGGACTATACAAGATAAATGGGGGAATACTACTACTATTATGGTGATCGACTAGAAAAACTGCTCCGTTGAAGACTCCATGATATCCGCTCTAGCTTCATCAACATAGTCATCATCACTGTCGTCTGGGTCCGAGTCGGTGTCATCGATGGTGATGTAGTTCCCTGGACAAGTGCAATCATCGTCTTCTCCTCCAGTCGCGGGAAATCCCATGAATACCTTCAGCTTCTCCTTCAGTTCATCGTTCTTCTCCACGAGTGTTGCTATTTCCTCCTCATATCCATCGTGTGTAGACTTGAGTTCTTCCTCCAACTCCGTGATCTTGGTCATATCCTTCTTCAGATCTATCATGCCTGCGCACATATGGTTCTCCTGGCGTCGAATGTGCTGGTTTAACTCCTGGATGAAAGCTGCAATTGATCTATCCTTCCTAGTACTGATCATCTCCCATTGATCATCTCGGCGCCCAGAAATCTGGTAAATAGTATGCTTGAGATCCTTGTGGTAAACTTCTCCAATATGTCCCATTGTGATGTGGGCTGCCATGCTCTTTCCTAGACTCCAGGTTGGGGCATCAAAGGAAAACTCTATGGGCTCAGTGACGGGCATGAACGTCCTTCCTGGAACTTGAACTTGAATCATCCAACACTCCTCTTCTGGTAGAGTGGAGATGTAAGTCCCGGTGAAGCTTGGAAGTCCGATGTTCAGGTACCTAGTTAGTTCCTTCAGGTGGCGTCCAAAGGGTGTATCTTCATCCGGTTGTGTGAACTTCTTCCTTGCATCCGCCATCCTAAAAGAGTAGAAAAGACGAGGAGTCAGAAATGAGAAGAGTGAGTAGTGATTTAGGGCTTTTAGCTTAGTGGTCGTGTCCTATAGTTAGCTGTGCTCTGATACCATCTTGTAGCGACCAGACCTCAGACGGTCAAGTCTCTGTGCATCAGTGTCATCCCTGGATCAGTAATGCTGACACACACAGTACTCGAAGGATTTATAACAGAGTAGCAATCACACACTTATTACATCGAATGTCTCAAAAGAGAACTTATTACAATAAATATGGCTTAAGGCCATCTAATAACGATAACAGCGGAAGGCTTTGAAGATAAGTGAGTCCATCAACTCCAACGGCATCATTGAGTATAGAACCACGACCTAAGGCACCTTACTCGTCGTCTAAAAAGTATGCAACATGAATGTTGTAGCCCAAAAACGGGTCAGCACATGGAATATGCTGGCATGTAACACATAGGGGATAATGAACAGAAATATGCTATACTACATGCATATATGGCTGGTGGAAAGCTCTATGGTTACAGTTTTGCATAAAGCCAATTTTTCCCTACTGCAAAGGAATAATTTTTATATAACTATCATGGTGGTTGTTAAACATTGAGAGGATAGACATCCTCTCAATCCCAATTAAACATCATCATTAAACCCAACAATTAAATTAAAGTAACATGATGAGATTCACATGATAATCCAAGTACTAGATACTCAAGATGTCCATAATCGGGGACACGGCTAACCATGATTAGTATATACACTCTGCAGAGGTTTGCGCACTTTTCCCCACAAGACTCGATCTTCTCCGTTGGGATTCTCGCACTACATGATGTTTGAGAAACGGATGACCGAGACATAGTCTTTCAGAAGTGTTTGCACCTTACAATCGGGTAGACAGTACCAACCTACATCCCCTACATCTGC
Source organism: Triticum aestivum (assembly GCF_018294505.1). Classification (NCBI taxonomy): domain Eukaryota; kingdom Viridiplantae; phylum Streptophyta; class Magnoliopsida; order Poales; family Poaceae; genus Triticum; species Triticum aestivum. Next base: position 377,789,745 of record NC_057804.1, on the reverse strand, counting down.
TAGTCGACCACTGTAAGAGTTCACACGACTTAATTAACTATGCTAGAGCCCGTAGTAGCTTGTGGCTGCACACGGAAGTTTCTAGCATGAAAAATCTCATGACCCCTTTGAGCCTGGGTGGCGGTCCATAAAGAAAAACAGGCAATCGCTGGAATACCCAGGTGCCTCAATCCACCCAGATGTGTGTTTAAGTTGCCACCTTAAATAAACCATTAAATAACAATCTCACATCTATCATGGATACACTCACCCAATCCATGTCTACTAGCATAGCATGGCAATATAAGCAAACATAGAAGTAACTCCAAAGGGTTTTATAATAAAACAGGTAATATGTACTACCTCATCTACTTCGCAAAACCCACAATTTAATTAGATCCTAATCATGCAATGTTTGAGGATTGAGATAATGCAATAAAACTGGGTATGAAAGAGGTATGATCAAAGTGTTACTAGCCTTGCTGATGATCCGTGAAACCTAGAGATTCGAAGTAGCAAGCGACGGACTCTGGGTACTCTATCACAAACAAACAAGCATACAATAAGCACTCATCTAATGCACAGGTAAAACTCAAATAAGAGAACTAACCAAAAAGTTCAACTTAAGAACTCCGGTTTGCAAAAAGAATTAAATCGAACGAAGCAAGGAAACACAAACGGCGAGAAAAACAAGTTTCGTTTACTAATATGGACCTAAGTCAAATTTTACAGAAGCAAAAACCTGTTCGAGTTGGTTAAACGGAAAGAGGGTTTCGAGGCGAAACTCTAGGCGCTTGAATCGCCTGATTCCGATAAATAGGCGAAAAAGTTATACTAGAACGAAAATCAGGTTAGAAATCGCGACCTCAAAATAATCGCGGAAAATCCGAGAAAAGGAAAACTGACGAACAGTTTAACTAACGGATGTTCGTTAAATTGAAACTAATCGGTGAACTCGTCGGTTAAAACGAACGAACGAGTGAACGCTCGCTAAATAAATAAACCAGAAAAAATAAAATAAACCGATCTAAAAAATAAACCTAGGGTTTTCTAAAAAAACGTATCTTTTAAAAAAAACAGGACTACATCGGTGGGCGGCGATGTATACCTCCGGCGAGGCGCTCCGGCGAGGCGGGGCGGCTCCGGCGGGGTGACAGGAGGCGGCGTGGGGCGGCGGGGCTGCGGGCGCCGGCGGCGGCGCGGTTCCCGACGGCGGCGGCTGGCGGCTTCGGCGGCGGTGCGGCTCCGGCGGCGGGCGGATTCGGCGGCGGTGGGCGAGACGGGGTGAGGCGGCGGGGAAGGGGGGTATTTAAGAGGGGGTGGTGGCTTGGGGGAGGGCAAGGCTGTGGCGGAGTCCCAGTCGGACTCGGGGTCCGAGAGGCGGCGGCGGTCACGCGGTCTCATGGCGGGAGACAGCGGCGCGGGGTAGACGAGCCGGCTCGGCTGGGCCTCGGCCCAGCCGAGCGCTGAAAACTTTTGTTTTAAAACAATTCTGCCGAACAGAAAATAAATCCTATAAAAATAAATAAAAATCTAAAAATGCCAAAACAAATTTTCACCGTCTAAATAAAATATTTAGAACGAGATGAACATTTTCTTGGCCCTAAAATGCAGTTTTGAAAAACGTGCAATTTTCCTAAATTCAAATAAAATAGCGAAAACTCCAAAATAAAAATCTTATTTGATTTTTAATTAAATCCCCCATATTTCTTTATTTTGGGAAAGTCATTTTATTCCCTCTCTCATATTTTTATAATGGAAATAATTGAAGATAAAATAAATAAAATCAAATGATCCTATTTTCAAAATTTGAGAAAACTCAAATATGAATATAACGAAATCCCCAACTCTCTCCGAGGGTCCTTGAGTTGCGTAAAATTTCTAGGATAAAACCAAAAGCAATAAAATATGGTATGCAATGATGATCATGTTTATAACATTCCAAATTGAAAATTTGGGATGTTACAATCATTGGAATATACAAGCCAAGTTCTATAATGAAAAATTCCCACTAGTATATGAAAGTGGCAACATAGGAGACTCTCTATCATGAAGATCCTTTGAAGCACAAATGTGGTAAAAGGATAGTAACATTGTCCCTTCTCTGTTTTTTCTCATTTTTTTATTTTGATGGGCTTCTTTGGCCTCTTTTTTTTATTTGGGCTTCTTTGGCCTCTTTTATTTTCATAAAGTCTGGAGTCTCATCCCTACTTGTGGGGGAATCATAGTCTCCATCATCCTTTCCTCACTTGGGACAATGCTCTAATAATGAAGATCATCACACTTTTATTTACTTACAACTCAAGATTACAACTCAATACTTAGAACAAAATATGACTCTATGTGGATGCCTCCGGCGGTGTACCGGGATATGCAATGAATCAAGAGTGACATGTATGAAAGAATTATGAAGGTGGCTTTGCCACAAATACGATGTCAACTACATGATCATGCAAATGCAATATGATAATGATGGAGCGTGTCATAATAAACGGAACGGTGGAAAGTTGCATGGCAATATATCTCGGAATGGCTATGGAAATGCCATAATAGGTAGGTATGGTGGCTGTTTTGAGGAAGGTATATGGTGGGTGTATGGTACCGGCAAAAGTTGCACGGCACAAGAGAGGCTAGCAATGGTGGAAGGGTGAGAGTGCGTATAATCCATGGACTCGACATTAGTCATAAAGAACTCATATACTTATTGCAAAAATCTAGAAGTTATTGAAACAAAGTACTACGTGCATGCTCCTAGGGGGATAGATTGGTAGGAAAAGACCATCGCTCGTCCCCGACCGCCACTCAGAAGGAAGACAATTAATAAATAAATCATGCTCCAACTTCATCACATAACGGTTCACCATACGTGCTTGCTACGGGAATCACAAACTTCAACACAAGTATTCCTCAAATTCACAACTACTCAACTAGCATGACTCTAATATCACCATCCTCATATCTCAAAACAATTATCAAGCATCAAATTGATCATAGCATCCAATTCACTTTCTATGATAGTTTTTATTATACCCAACTTGGATGCCCATCATATTAGGACCAATTTTATAACCATAGCAAATACCATGCTGTTCTAATAGACTCTGAAAATAATATAAGTGAAGCATGCGAGATCAATATTTTTTACAAAATAAAACCACCGCCGTGCTCTTAAAAAGATATAAGTGAAGCACTAGAGCAAAATTATCTAGCTCAAAAGATATAAGTGAAGCACATAGAGTATTCTAATAAATTCCGAATCATGTTGTGTCTCTCTCAAAAGGTGTGTACAGCAAGGATGATTGTGGTAAACTAAAAAGCAAAGACTCATATCATACAAGACGCTCCAAGCAAAACACATATCATGTGGCAAATAAAAATATAGCTCCAAGTAAAGTTACCGATAGACGAAGACGAAAGAGGGAATGCCTTCCGGGGCATCCCCAAGCTTAGGCTTTTGGTTGTCCTTGAATTATCTTGGGGTGCCATGGGCATCCCCAATATTAGGCTCTTGTCACTCCTTATTCCATAGTCCATCAAATCTTTACCCAAAACTTGAAAACTTCACAACACAAAACTCAACAGGAAATCTCATGAGCTCTGTTAGTGCAAGAAATAAAAACCACCACTTAAGGTACTGTAATGAACTCATTCTTTATTTATATGGGTGTTAAACCTACTGTATTACAACTTCTCTATGGTTCATACCCCCCTATACTAGCCATAGATTCATCAAAATAAGCAAATAACACACGAAAAACAGAATCTGTCAAAAATAGAATAGTCTGTAGCAATCTGTAACTTTCGAATAATTATGGAACTCTAATAATCCAACATAAATAGGAATTCCTAGGAAATTTGTCTATTGATCTACTGCAAAAGTAATGAACTCAAAAGTACGTTTCTGTGATTTATTAAAATTATTCTCGTGCATGCAAAAGTTTCTGTTTTTCAGCAAGATCAAATTTACTATCACCCAAGATGATCCTATTGGTTCTACTTGGCACAAACACTAATTAAAACATAAAACCACATCTAAACAAAGGCTAGATGAATTATTTATTACTAAAAAGAAGCAAAAAACAAGGAACAAAAATAAAATTGGGTTGCCTCCCAACAAGCGCTATCGTTTAATGCCCCTAGCTAGGCATAAAAGCGAGAGTAGATCTAGGTATTGCCATCTTTGGTATTCAATTCTTCAATAGAAGACTTATAACCCTTAGGAGTTTCTTTCTTTTTAGTAATGATTAAACTCCTAGGCAAGAAATCAAGAGATTCATTTGTAGCAAAAGGTTCCTTAATGATAGCGAAAAAGCTGGGGTGAACACTTATGGATTTGAGATCCGCATTTTCCTTACTAGAAGATTCACCCTTATTTTTAGGAACATACATTAATTTGGCAATTTTGGCAGGAGGAGTTGGAGTATTTTTCATGGATGAAGAGCAGCCCCTAAGTTGGTAATAATATCCTCAAGTTTAACGATTCTTGTAGAATCTTGATCTATTCTTTCGTTAACTATAGGTTCTTTATCCTTAAAACTTTTCAGAGTAACTCCAACCTTAGATCAAAATTGGGTAATTTGATTATGGATCTTTTTATCCAAATTTTCAACTAGCTCAACAGTGGCAACTTTATTTTCAATAATTTCAAGCCTTTGCATCACATGTTCTAGGGTTAAGACAGTTCCATTAACCAAGAGAGGTGGTGGACCAAACAAATCTAACATAGCATTATAAGCATCAAAAGTGTGGCTACCCAAGAAATTCCCAATGGCATCAAGGATGCATCTATTCCAAGGAGTAATGCCTACACAAAAATTGCGAAGAAGAACGGAAGTAGATTGCTTCCTAGTAGATCTATTTTGAGCATTGCAAATTCTATGCCAGGCATCTTATAGATTTTCTCCCTCCCTTTGTTTAAAATTAAGAACTTCATGAACTGGAGTACTAACGATGATAGGAGGACTAGCCATGATAAACGATCAAGCACACAAGAGGCAAGCGAAAGAGAGAGGAGAACCGGAAAGAGAGGGTGAATAAAACGGCAAGGGTGAAGTGGGGGAGAGGAAAACGAGAGGCAAATGGCAAATAATGTAATGCGAGGGAGATGATTTTGTGATGGGTACTTGGTATGTCTTGACTTGAGCGAAGACCTCCCCGGCAATGGCGCCAGAAATCCTTCTTGCCACCTCTTGAGCATTGCGTTGGTTTTCCTTTCAAGAGGAAAGGGTGATGCAACAAAGTAGCGTAAGTATTTCCCTCAGTTTTTGAGAACCAAGGTATCAATCCAGTGGGAGGCTCCACGCAAGTCCCTCGTACCTACACAAACAAACAAGAACCTCGCAACCAACGCAATAAAGGGGTTGTCAATCCCTTCACGGCCACTTGCGAAAGTGAGAGCTGATAGAGATAATAAGATAAGATAATTTTTTTTGGTATTTTTATGATATAGATTGGAAAGTAAGGATTGCAAAATAAAGTTGATTGGAAACTTATATGATGGAAGATAGACCCGGGGGCCATAGGTTTCACTAGTGGCTTCTCTCAAGATAGCATAAGTATTACGGTGGGTGAACAAATTACTATCGAGCAATTTATAGAAAAGTGCATAGTTATGAGATTATCTAGGCATGATCATGTATATAGGCATCACGTCCGTGACAAGTAAACCAACTCCTGCCTGCATCTACTAATATTACTCCACACATCGACCGCTATCCAGCACGCATCTAGAGTATTAAGTTCATAAGAATAGAGTAACACATTAGGCACGATGACATGATGTAGAGGGATAAAATCAAGCAATATGATATAAACCCCATCTTTTTATCCTTGATGGCAACAATACAATACGTGCCTTGCTGTCCCTGATGTCACTATGAAAGGACACTGCAAGATTGAACCCAAAGCTAAGCACTTCTCCCATTGCGAGAGAGATCAATCTAGTAGACCAAACCAAACTGATAATTCGAAGAGACTTGCAAAGATAAGCAATCACACATAAAAGAATTCTGAGGAGATTCAAATATTTGTCATAGATAAACTTGATCATAAACCCACAATTCATCGGATCTCGACAAACACACCGCAAAAAGAGTTACATCGAATAGATCTCCAAGAAGATCGAGGAGAACATTGTATTGAGATTCAAAGAGAGCGAAGAAGCCATCTAGCTAATAACTATGGACCCGAAGGTCTATGGTAAACTACTCACAACTCATCGGAGAGGCCTTGGCGATGATGTAGAAGCCCTCCATGATCGATTCCCTCTCCGGCGGAGCGTCGCAAAAGGCTCCAAGATGGGATCTCACGGGTACAGAAGGTTGCAGCGGTGGAAATAGGGTTTCGTGGTGCTGCTAGATGTTTTCGGGGTACGAAGATATATATAGGCGAAGGAGGTCGGTCAGGGGAGCCACGATGGGCCCACGAGGGTGGGGGCGCGCCTTGCACCCTCGTGGCCGCCTCGGCTGCTTCTTGACGTCCACTCCAAGTCTCCTGGATTGCGTTTGTTTCAAAAGATCGCTCCCGAAGGTTTCATTCTGTTTGGACTCCATTTGATATTCCTTTTCCTCGAAGCACTGAAAAGGCAAAAAACAACAATTTGGGCTGGGCCTCCAGTTAGTAGGTTAGTCCCAAAAAATGATATAAAAGTGTAAAGTAAAGCCCATAAACATCCAAAACGGGTAATATAATAGCATGGAACAATAAACAATTATAGATACATTGGAGACGTATCAGCTGCCAACAGGCGGAGGCGGGGCGAGCAAGAACCGCAAGCGACTCTAGCAGGCGTAGGCTTCATTAGCAGCCTCCCCGATGATATGTTGATAGTCATCATCTCCCTCCTCCCAATCAAATATGGGGCGTGGATAACCATCATTTCCCGGCGGTGGCGCACCCTATGGAACTCCACCCCTCTCGACCACATCGACACCCACGAGCTCTACCATGGCTATCGCAAAAAGCTTGGATGAGTTCTCCAAGATCCTCGGTAGTCACCTTGGCCCAACCAGAGGCCTTAGAATGGGCAAGTTCCGTTCCAACGGCAAGGATCGAGCCAAGCTTGATGACTGGTTCCGTTCCCCCACCCTAGATCAGCTCGAGGAGCTCACTTCTGATGATGGGCATATGTGCTTGCTGCCAACATCCGCGGTCCGCCTCGCACCCACCCTGCGCGTCGCCAAGTTCAGGAACTGCCATTCCCCCCGTTAATGACGCTCCCACTCTTATTCTACCACGACTAAAGCACCTCTAGCTCGTCACTGTCTGCCTCCCAAACGGTGGCATGGAGCCCCTGCTCCGTGGCTGTACTGCACTCGAGCCCCTGATCAATGAGGTGAGTAGCTTCCACATCACCTCCATCATTCTCCGGTCTATTTATGTGTGTTGCTGGTGTGTCAAGAAGACATCACAAGATGTGTACCACGGTATGGTCATTGTGGACACACTTGCACTTGAGAGATTACTTGTAGTTGATCAAGAAGGTCCAACAAGAATCAATGTCATTTCTACACCGAAATTTACAGTGGTGGGCTACTCGTCTGACAAATACTCCGAACTTGTTATTGGATCCACACTCGTTCAGGTACAACATCCGCCTTCTACCTCTCCTTCTACAAATTAACATTATTTCTAATTTTGAAGATGTATGTTAGTCTGTCATCTAGAAAATGATTCCGACAAGCTTGACCATGAAACTGCGCACAGTGAAGGTCTTGGCACTAGAATCTATCGGCCCCAACCTGGAGCAAGTTGTTAGTTTCCTGAGATGCTTTCCGTGCCTGGAGAAGCTATATATCGGGGTGATGTTCCTTTCCTATTAAATGTTAACCATAAGGGAGTTCAATTTGTGACACCTTTTTCTAAGTTTATAATGACAATGTTGTCGGCGTTCTAGATATGGGGGTACCCAACCTTGCCTGCCTGCGGCCCACGGCAAGACTCCATCGACGTCCTGGTACATCCCAACTTTAGCATCAACAACTCAAGACCCCCGCGAGGCGGACGACGCAAAGACCTATGAGGGGGCCGGCCTTCTCAGTCTAGCTCTCGAGGAGCGGAGATTTCTATGCAAGGTGCGCCTCGCGAGGTTTGGCTGCTGTGAGCCATGACGACAAAGGTCAGGCAGGCGTAGAGTGCCAGTTTCCTCTTCGATGCAAAGGAGGCAAGCAGCAGGCGCGGAGTCACGGGGAATCAACCAAAAGTTTCCATTCTGGTGCAACAAGACCAAGACCGCCAGGATGGCAGGACGGAGGTCATCACCGAGCCCACCGCAGCGTCACAACCAGAGGCTTTTTGCAGGCGAAGACCACTTTAGTCAGGATAGAACGTACTTGTTGTCTCCCTTCAAATTTGGCCGTTGTGGGATCCCTTCCCGCCTACATTTGGGAAGAGGACCAAGGCACTATAAATAGGACCTAGCACCACCATGGAGGGGGAGATCGAATCCATTCCACCCTCACCACCTCACCACCTCACCAACTAATCCGAGCTCAAGAACATGCCTCCTGAGGCTGTTCACCACTGTACTAGTTCTTCCTCATCCCCTCAAGGCAAATCCACCGCAAAGCTGGAGTAGGGTTTTACACCGCAAGGTGGCCCGAACCTAGGTAAACTGCCGTGTCTCTCTTTCCCTTCGAGCTCGTGGTGCTAGGCTGTGAGATTTGCGAGTTGGCAGGCTAGGTAGGTTGAGATCTCCGCATGCACCCCATGTCAGATTTTGGGTTCCCGCAGACCCTTGAGGTTCGAACTCTGGGGTGCGCACGAAGATCTCTCCCCTACCAACTCACGTCTCGAAGCCTCGCAAGGGATCTAAGCTAGAAAGATGAACACACAAGGGACACGAGGTTTATACTGGTTCAGGGCACCATTGTGGTGTAATACCCTCCTCCAGTGTGTGGTGTGGTGGATTGCCTCAGGGGGCTGATGAACAATACAACGGAAGAGCAGCCTCACGAGAGGTGTTCTTGAGCTGGTGCGATGAACTGCTTGGGTGAGTTCAGTCGCCTCTCTCCCTCTAGTCTACCCAAAAACCTGGATCCCTACTCTGTGGTGGCTAGCTCTATTTATAGAGGGAGGCCCTGGGCCTCTTCCCCAATAATGAGTGGGAAGGGCGCCAACAATTGGCCATTTTGAAGGGGAACATCTAGTACACTTATCCTGACTAAAGTTGGTCTTCGACTGCCAAAGACTCTGACGGTGACGCCGTCCTGGGCTCCACGGTGACCTCCATCCTGCCGCTCCGCTGGTCTTGGTCTTGTTGCAACAAAACGGTAACCTTTGCCTGATGCCTTGGCCTGTATTTGCCCCCTTTGCACCGAAGGGGAAACAAGGACACTGCACAACTCGGCGCCCGCCTGGCGCCCGCCTGGCGCCCGCCTGGTCTCGATCGTCATGGCTTGCGTCACGTGCACCTCGCGAGGTACCCTGCCTTGATCTCTCCGCCTCCTTGTGAGCCCGCCTGATGAGGCTGCTCCTGAGGAAGCTTCCTGGCATCCGCCCCGCCAGGCTTGGCCCCTCGCGAGGGTCTTGAGCTTGAGCTGATGAAGCTGGGCTGCAGTGTGACTCCTCTTGAGCCACGTCGCAGGCCGCAGGCAGGCAAGTCTGGGGACCCCCCGTTTCCAGAACGCCGACAGTAGCCCCCGGGACCAAGGCGCGCCCGGACTTGGCTTAGCAGAGAAGCGAAGGGACAAGTGCGAAGCGCCGTGGGCCCCAATAGCCTGCGGCCTCGGGCGCCACATGGCGATTGATTGGACGTGGGCCTCCTCGCTTCCCCATGATGCCTCGGCAACCGCATGACTTGACAAGTCCCTGCCTGCAAAAACAGGTCATGATTACCTGCGATTGTGGTGGCCGACGGTTGGCCTCCTCTGACTATAAGCACGGAACAACGCGAGCCCTTCTAGTCCATATCTCCTTGCTCCGCCTCTTCTTCTTCACCTCTCCCCCTTGACTCGTTGCGCCCCATGGCGCCCACAAAGAGGTTTTTAGCCGCGGAGAAGGGGAAGGCCCGATGGGAGGGGCCTGACTCTCCTCCAACCAAGCGCGGTCGGGGCCGCCCTCGCAAGCATCCCGCGACTCCCGTGAAGACTACCAGAGGCCTTGGCGGAGGCCGCTTGATCGGTGGGGGGAGATGCACCGTGGCCGTGTAGCCTCCCCGCCCTTGATTCCATTCTGCGGAGGTGTTGCTGGAGTTCGTCGTCTGGTCGGAGGATTCGGCCGGTACTTGGCTTCGGCTCCCTCGCTTCTTCGCCGGCGAGCTGCCAGCTGGTGCCATGAGCGTGCTTTGGCTCCAGGCAGATGGCTGCTGCAGCAGGGCCTCTTGGGTGGCGGTGGAAGTTTCCGTTGCCGGGAATGTGGCGTTGACTCGCGGCTAGCAGACCTTTGCTCGCGTGCATGGTCTTGGCCAACGATGCACTCTCCACTTCAAGTTCGACGGTGATGCCACCCTCTTCGTGAGGGTGTTTGGAGGAGATGGCCGCCGTGCTGGGTGCTGCCCTGAAGGTGACGACGACAGTCATCCGCTCATCCTGGGCGACGGCAGCGGTGAAGGCGAGGTCGGGTGTGCGCTCGGCGGTGCCCGCAGCTCTTCCAGCTTCGGCGACTCTCCTTACGACGGCAGCTCCTCCAGCGGTGGCCATGACCAGCCACCGCACCATCGTGCTCGCTTCAAGGGGGAAGGTGGATCATCCAACCGCCGTGCCCAGGTGAATCGTGAAGAGGAGATCGCCTGAGCTCCGGAAGATGACATAAATCTTCTTCTTCGTGCTGTAGACAGTTGGGCCGCGCCTATTTTGCCTTATCTTCATAGAGAGAGAAGCATGGAGCCCCGTTGGGGCGTGATAGACTATTGCTTTTAATTATCATGTTGTTCCTTCTATCTTTGTGCCATACTATGGTGCTGCATGCGCATGCGTAGGAACAACTTAGCTTGGTAGGAGGGACTCGTTGCGGCGCCAGCCTCGGGAGGCTTCGGCTGGAGGCCTTATCACGGGTCTTCGAGGCCTGTAAGGAGAAACTTGTCGGAGGGTTAGGTTTCAGCCCCCGGCCGTGGGGGTGGCAAGCTTGAGCCCGGTCTTCGCGTCGTGATGTCTAGGGGGCATTGACTGGGAGGAGTGCTCCCGGTGCGAGCCTAGGCCAGGGAACCTCGCGAAATTAAACCAGGCAACGCTCGTGAGGGTGCCCGCACAGCCTCCCTCGTGAGGGTCATGAAAGGAAAGCAGGTTCAAGCGAAGGGTAAAGACGGAAAACACGGGCTAGGCACTGCACAAAACTGAAAGCAACTCCAACTAAAGCTTCGAATAAAGAAGAACTAACCAACTGAAGAAAGCAAATGAAAAGCCGGGTCCGGCACCTAATCTAGTCTTCGACGTCTTCTCACCAGCGCGGAGCTAAGTGCTGCCACTGGGCGTGGGCGGGAGCCCCTGAGGCCCAGGCGCGGCACTCTTGAGACTCCGGGGCGTGTACATCCCCACTCATTATTACGTGAGAGTGTCACGGGCGGCGAGCTTCACAGGCATTGGCCTTCTTCACAGGCACCGGGCCTTTTCTTGAGGGGGGGGGAGCGAGCTTCACAGGCATTGGCCTTCTTCACAGGCACCGGGCCTTTTCCCAAAAGCAGCAAGCTTCACAGGCATTGGCCTTCTTCACAGGCTCCGGGCCTTTTCCATAGGCACTGGGCCTCGCTCAGGGGTAGAACCTCTGGAGATGTTGAATGTTCCACGCATTCGGGATGGGCACCCCCTCCTAGGTCTCCAAGCACGCGGAGCCGGGCCTGGAAACATGAACAACCTTGAATGGGCCCTCCCACATGGGAGAGAGCTTGTGCAGCCCCTCCCTGGAGAGGACCCGTCTGAGCATGAGGTCCCCTACCTCAAGAGTTCTGGGGCGGATGTTGTGGCAGTGGTATCACTGCAACGCCTGTTGATACCTTGCCGCCCGCAACGCGGCCTCTCGACGGTGTTCCTCCCCCAGCGTGAGATCCGTCCCCCGCATGGCATCCTGCTGCGCCTCGTCGAATGCCAGGACCCGCACGGAACGACGCCTGACCTTGTGAGGGAGGACGGCCTCAGCTCCGTAGACGAGGAAGAACGGGGTTTCGCTAGTCGACTTGGTCGCGGTCATGCGGATAGACCACAACACAGACTGGAGCTCGTCATACCAGCCCCTGCCGCAGGCCTCCAACTTCTTCTTGAAGGTCCTGGTTTTGAGGCCCCTTAGGACCTCCGCGTTGGCTCGCTCAGCCTGGCCGTTGCTCCATGGGTGTGCTACCGAAGCATAGCATATCTGCGTTCAAAGGTTAGCACAATACGTTTTGAAGAGATTGCTAGTGATTTGCGAACCATTGTCGGTGATGATGTGGTTAGGCACCCCGAATCGGCTCATGAGGCCCCTGATGAACTTGGCCGCGGAGCCCACTTGGATGGTGCGGACAGCTTCCACCTCAGCCCACTTGGTGAACTTGTCCATGGCAATGTAGAGGTAGCGATAGCCCCCTGGCGCCTGAGGGAACGGGCCCAGAATGTCCAGCCCCCAAACCGCGAACGGCCATGAGAGGGGTAAGGTCTGCAGGCCCTGAGCTGGCTAATGGATCTGCTTGGCGTGGAATTGGCAGGCTTCACAAGCCTTCACCAGCTCAACAGCATCGTTGAGTGCTGTGGGCCAGTAGAACCCGCTGTGGAACGCCTTGCTAATGAGGGTTCATGATGATGAGTGGTGCCCACAGTCTCCACCGTGTATGTCTGCCAACAGCTCCTTCCCTTGCTCCCTAGAAATGCAACGTAAGGACACGTTGTTTGGTCGCTTCCGGTAGAGCTCTCCATCCTTGATGCAGTAGGCTGTGGCCTACCGCGCCACACGCTCCGCGTCCTCCTCCTTCTCCGGCAGGGTCCCTTGCATCAAGTAGTCCTTGAACTCTGCGATCCAACATCCTTCCTGAGGTTCCAGTGCTAGGAGTAAGCGTGCCCCTCAGGCCGGGCCACAGGACGGGGCTCTCGAGGCAGGCGGCTGAGGGAGCTCCTCCCTAGGTTGCGCCGTGCTTGATAGTGATGGTGCCACCGAGGGTTTGAAGAGTCGAAGACGCCAGGCTCCTAAGGCAACCGCCTGGATGCCCTCCTGGCGATGTCATCAGCCTCTTGATTGGTGCCGCGAGGCACATGCTGCAACTCTAGCCCCCAGAACTGTTTCTCCATCCTGCGAACCTCTGCGAGATAGGCTTCCATGCGCTCGTCCTTTGGCTCATATACTTTGTTGGAGAAGTTGACGAGGAGTTGCGAATCTCCCTTGATGATGAGGCACTTTACTCCCAAGGCGGCTGCAGATTTCTTGCCTGCTATCAGGCCTTCGTATTCTGCTATGTTGTTGGAGACCTTTTCTCCATGCTGGAAGCAGAGTTGCACGACGTAGTAGAGCTTGTCTTGAGTAGGAGATATGAGCATTGCACTAGCCCCCATGCCATGTCAGGAGAATGCCCTGTCAAAGTACATGACCCAGCCGTCTGGTGCCTCGCTTCCCGTGGAAAGCGACCGGTCCTCGCCTGCCTTGAGGCCAGGTGCCTCTGCCCGTTCTGCCACGAAATCTGCAAGTGCGGCTCCCTTGATGACTCTGGTCGTGCTGAATTCCAGCTGAAATACTTGCAGTTCGATGTTCCATTCGGCGACTCTTCTAGCTGAGTTGGGGCTCCTGAGTACCCTTTCCAAGGGGTATGCTGAGATGACCTTGATGGGATGGCCTTGGAAGTAGTGCCGCAGCTTGCGTGAAGCCACCAACAGCGCGAGGAGGAGTTTTTGGGGCATGGGGTACCATGCCCTTGCGTCCCATAGCACAGTGCTGACGAAGTACACAGGGTGCTCGACGAGGTTGAGGGTGCTGGCGCAGCTCGCGTCCTCCGGAGGTTGAGGCGCCTCCTGAGACGACGGAACCCCCATCTCTTGGTCTCTTGGAGAGGCCTCCTCTGCTCCGGGTGCGCTCCCCTGCTGAGGTTGATCCTTTTCGGCTGCGGTCGTGGTCTTCATGAGGCTTTCTTGGCTTTGCTCTGCTTCGGCCGGGACGGCGGCTGCGGCCTTGGTCCGGTGCTCCTCTCTAACCGCCACCAGGGCTACGCTGGCGGAGTAGGGGGTGGCTGCAAGGTAGAGCACCAGGGGCTCCCAAGGGCGCGGAGCTACCATCACCGGAGGGCTGGTAAGGTACCCCTTGAGATCTTGGAATGCCTTGTCGGCCTCTTCAGTCCATTCGAAGGGGCCCTTCTTCTTCATTAGATTGAAGAAGGGCAGTGCTTGCTCCCCCAGCTTGGATATGAAACGTCCTAGCGCGGTTACACGCCCGGTGAGCTTCTGCATTTCTCTGAGGGTCTTCGGTGGGCTCATGTCTTCGACTGCCTTGACCTTCTCTGGGTTGGCCTCGATGCCCCTGTGGGACATGAGGAAGCCCAGGAGCTTGCCCGAGGGGACTCCAAACACGCACTTCTCTGGGTTGAGCCGTAGGTCCACTTCATTGAGGCTCGTGAAGGTTTCTTCCAAGTCGTGTATTAGGGTTTTTGCCTCCCAAGACTTCACCACAATGTCATCGACGTAAGCTTCAGCGTTCCTCCCGAGCTGCTGGCCCAAGGTGATGTGCATCAGCCACTGAAAGGTCACGCCTGTGTTGCGCAACCCAAATGGCATGTAGGTATAGCAGTACACTCCACACGGGGTCAGGAAGGCCGTTTTCTCCACGTCTTCTACCGCCATCTTGATCTGGTGATAGCCTGAGAAGGCATCTAGGAAGCACAATAGGTCACACTCGGCGGTAGAGTCGATGATATGGTTGATGCGAGGGAGCGGGAATGGATCTTGCGGGCAGGCCTTATTGAGGTTGGTGAAGTCGACACACATGCATTTCTTTCCTCCCTTTTTTGGCACAACAACAGGGTTGGCCAACCATTCAGGATAGCGGACCTCACGAATGACGCCCGCTGCCTCTAACTTGCGGGTTTCTTGGACGATGAAGGCCTGCTTTTTCGTGGACTGCCGCCTTGCCTTCTGCTTCATGGGGCGCACGTTGGGGCACACGTTGAGATGATGTTCAATCACATCCCTTGGGACCCCTGCTAGCTGATTAGGTTCCCATGCGAACACCTTCTTGTTCGCGCACAGGAACTTCACCAAGGCCTCCTCCTGCTCGGGTTCGAGGTTGGCGCCTATGGTGAAGGTGGCGCTAGTGGATCCATCCTCGTCGACCGGCACCTGCTTGGTCTCCGCCTTGTCTTGGGTGAATAGCTGCTTCTTCTTAGCCGGCGCAGCCCCCTTGGGCTCGAGGGCATCTGTGCTGGCGGGTTGCGCCACCGCGGCCGTCTTGAAAGCAAGCTTGAGTGCCTGCAATGCATCCCCGGTGTCTCCGGACACGATAAGGATGACGCTGCTCCCGGGCATCTTCATGAGGTTGTACGCCGGGTGAGTCGCTGCCATGAACTGGGCCAAGGCTAGGTAGGCGAGGATGGATTTGTACGGGAGGCCAATGGGGGCGATGTCGAAGTCGATCAGCTCCGTGCGGAAGTTGTCATGAGTGCCAAAGGTCACCGGGAGGCGGATCTGTCCCAAGGAGCCGGTGGAACCGCCTCCAACGCCCGAGAAGGGCCTGTTGGGCTGACGCCGCTCTAGCGGCACGTGGAGGAGACTGAAGGCCTCCACCGAGAGCATGTTGAGGCCGGCACCACCATCGATGAGGGTGCTGGTGAGGGCCACTTGGTAGATGGTGGGGGTGCATAGCATCGGGAGCGCGCCCGAACAGGCGGGGTTGGAGGGGTGATCATCCGAGCTGAAGGTCAGATCAGCCTTGGGTGCCACCCAGCCCGGGGGGGCTTCTCGGCGCTTTAAGGCAGCACCGATTTTGCAGGCGAACGACTTGACGTGGCGGCTCGAAGGTGGTGCCTATGAGCCACCCAAGAAAGCTACGACGACCGGGGGCACCGGCGCAGCGTAATGGGCGAGGAAGAGGTCACGCAGCTCCTCCCAGGAGGCCATAGAAGCCGTTGGCAGGTGGAGCAGCCACATGCGCGGAACGCCAGTGAGGGCCATGGGAAACCAGTTACCCATGACCCTGTCGTCGCCCTCGGCCTTTAGGACGGCCTCCTCGTATGCCAGCAGGAAAGGGAGTAGATCAGTCGCGCCGTTTTAGCGCGGCGGCATCTCTAGCTTGAACTTCCGCGGCCACTGCATCTGTCGCAAGGTGGGGCCAAGGCTCGGAGCCCCCTAGCCCCAGCGCTGGCATCGGCAGCCGGAGCGGGCGCAGCGTTGTCCGCCATGAGGGCGAAGCACAGTGTTGATGGAGAGCGGGTCGACGGAAGGGAGAGCTTCGGCGCACCGCTACCTGGCGCGCCAAATGTTGGATTTCGGGTTCCGGCCGACCCTTGAGGTTCGAACTCTGGGGTGCGCGCGAAGATCTCTCCCCTACCAACTCACATCTCAAAGCCTCGCAAGGGATCTAAGCTAGAAAGATGAACACACAAGGGACACGAGGTTTATACTGGTTCAGGCCACCATTGTGGTGTAATACCCTACTCCAGTGTGTGGTGTGGTGGATTGCCTCAGGGGGCTGATGAACAATACAAAGGAAGAGCAGCCTCACGAGAGGTTTTCTTGAGCTGGTGCAATGAACTGCTTGGGTGAGTTTAGTCGCCTCTCTCCCTCTAGTCTCCCTGAATAGGTTCTCCCATACGAGGTCAGGCATCGCTCCACGCAGGTCCTGGCGTTCAATGAGGCACGTCAGGATGCCACGCAGGGGATGGATCTCGTGCTGGGGGAGGAATGCCACCGTCAAGCCTCGCTCCAAGAGGCAAGGTACCAGCAGGCGTTGCGCCGATACCACTGCCGCAGTGTCTGCTCCAGGACGCTCGAGGTGGGCGATCTCATCCTGAGGCGGTTGCTCTCCAGGGAAGGGCTGCACAAGCTCTCTCCAATTTGGTAGGGCCCATTTAGGATTGTCCGTGTCTCCAGGCCTGGCTCCGCGCGCCTGGAGACACAGGACGGGATCCCCATCCAGAACTCCTGGAACATCCAACACCTCTGGAAGTTCTACCCATGAAGCAAGGCTCCGGCCTGTGAAAGTCTCCGCTCGTGACACTCTCACGTAATAGTGAGTGGGGCTGTACACGCCCCGGAGTCTCCTGAGAGCCGCCCTGGGGCCTCACGGGGCTCCCTCCCACGTCCTAGTGGCAGCACTTAGCTCCGCGCTGGTGAGAAGACTAGATTAGGTGTAGGACGCGCCTTTTCATTTGCTTGCTTTCCGAAGTTGTTTCACAATCTTTTAATGGAATTCGGAGTTTTTGCGTTTTGGTTCGCCAAGTTGGATTTTCTCTCCTGTCGTTTCGCTCATTCTTGGCATGGGTCCGGAAAGGGCGACAGTTGCCCGTCGCTCTTCCTCACGCGCCCCATGCGTGGGGGCTAGAGGCAGGTGTGTGCGACGGGCCCACCCTCGCACAAGCACACCTCGCCGAACCCCGTTGCCTAGTGCTTCGGCATTATCCTCGCCCCTCATGCCCGTGCCCCTCGGGCAGCGCGACACAGTGCATTAAGACACAACTAAACCTATGGCAGGGGGCTCACGCAAGGAAGAATGAGGTGCCCGTTAAGATTTCTTTTCCTCTAAACAACTCTGCGGCAGGTCTACGGTGCCGCCCGAGGCCTCCAGCACCTCCCGATATCGGTGGCCCTCGGGTCATCAGGAAGGTTGGGCTCTGCCAGACATCAAGGGTCAGGCCCCTGCAAAGTGAGAAGCTGCCGCAGGCATGACAAGCTAAGTTACCCAACCCTTGCCTACTTGGAATACAAGCATCACGGCACATCATTATGATAACAAGCATGGCATAAATTGCATAACTGCCATAGTTCATTACACACCCCATCGGGGCACCCTACTTTTTTTTCAAACTGCAGAAGGAAGGAAAGGTTAAACAAAAGCGGCCCGCAAGGCCGCGGAAGGTCTTGAGTCCAAGTTCGGCAGCCCCGAGCTCAGGTCGAGCTCCACTCCTGCTATACCGGGACGTGGCGGCGAGATGATCCGCCGCCTCCCTCGATCTGAGCTCGGCGGTGTGGAGGTTGATCGTAGCCGCCACTGCTTGAGCTCTCGTCCCGAGGAAGAGCTGCCGCTGCGGGAGGAGCTGTAGACGTCGTCAAGGCCAAGCTCACCCTCATCGTCAGCGCATCCGACGTCAAGGCCAAGCTCATCGTCTCTGCCGTCTTCGGGGCAGCACCCCGTGCGGCGGCCGTCTTCCCTGAACACCCTCATGAAGAGGATCGCCAGGACATCATACTTGAAGTGGAGGGTGCACCTCCCGCTCAAGCCTCGTGCATGGGCAAACGCTTGCCAGCCGCGGGTGAGGACCATGCTGCCAGCAGCAGCGATCTCAATCCCCACCCACGAGGCCCTGCTGTAGCAGCCATCGGCCTGCAGCCAGAGGCCGTCAAGCCCCGAGGTCGCCGGCTCGCCAGTGAAGAAGCGTGGAAGCCGAAATGAGGTGCTAGTGGGCCTCTCCGGCAACACCATGAACTCTAGGAGCACATCCATCAAGGAGAAGCGCGGTCGAGGAGGGCGAGCGACCATAGGGCGCCTCCCCTCGTCGCAGGGGCTGCCCCGTGGCCGGTGGCCCACGCCGTGAGAAGAAGCACCACCACGGACGCCAAGGGAGACGCCGGACCCTGGAGATGCACGCCCGCGCCCCATGGGGGCCGCCGCCGGGGTCGCGGCATGCTTTCGGGGACGGCCGAGGCGCCTCTTGGGTGGTGGAGAAGCTAGTCCCTCCTTAGGAGCATTCCCCTTCTCAGCAGCAGAGAACCTCCTCGTCGGCACCATGGATGCTACGACAAGGTGGTGAAGAAGGAGGGACGAGCAACGAAGATGAAGAAAGAGATGAGCGAGGGGGGCTCTCCCCCTCCCCTCATTTATAGCTTGAGGGAGGCCAACTACCGGCCTCCATGATCCCGCGTAATGATGTTCTTCGGCATGCAACATCGAGTCGTCAAGTCGGGTGGATTTCAAGGCAGCATGGGGAAGTGGAGGCGCCCACGTCCCATCAATTTCCAAAGGCCACAGGCAGTTTGGGCCCGCGGTGCTCTGCACTTGCCCTTTGGCTTTTCCTAGAAGCCAAGTCTGAGTGCGCCTTGGACCCGGGGGCTACTATCGGCGTTCCGGATACGGGGGTACCCAGGCTTGCCTGCCTGCGGCCCACAACATGGCTCCACCAACGGCCTGGTACGGCCCAACTTCATCATCAACAACTCAAGACCCTCGCGAGGGGCCGAGCCTCGCGAGGCGGACGCCGCCAAGACCTCTAAGGGGGTCGGCCCTCCTCAGGATGGCTCCCGAGGAGCGGAGATTTCTATGCAAGGTGCACCTCGCGAGGTTTGACTAATGTGAGCCATGACGACCAAGGCCAGGCAAGCGCCAGGCGAGCGCCAGCGGGCGTAGAGTGCCAGTTCCTTCTTCGGTGCAAAGGAGGCAAGCAGCAGGCGCGGAGTCCCGGGGAATCAACCAAAGGTTTCCATTCTGGTGCAACAAGACCAAGACCGCCAGGACGGTAGGACGGAGGTCATCACCACGCCCACCGCAGCATCACAACCAGAGGCTTTTTGTAGGCGAAGACCACTGTCGGATATCGGGTTCTGGCAAAACCCTTAAGGTTCGAACTCTGGGGTGCGCACGAAGATCTTCTCCCTACCGAAACACGCCCACAGCCTCGCTGCGATTTCTAGCTAGCACGATGAACAACACATGAGACACGAGGTTTATAATGGTTCGGGCCACCATTGTGGTGTAATACCCTAATCCAGTGTATGGTGTGTGGTGCATTGCCTCTTGGGCTGATGATGAACAGTACAAAGGAAGAATAGCCTCGCGAGGAGAGGTGTTCTTGTAGTGGTGTGTTTGGAGAGGAGTCAACCCGTCTCTCTTGGCCCTAGATCCGATTGCCTTCTACTGTGGTGGCTAGCCTATTTATAGAGGCACTGGTCCTCTTCCCAAATATTGAGCGGGAAGGAAGCTAACAACGGCCATTTTGAAAGGGGACAACTAGTACAAGCTACCCTGACTAAAGGTGGTCTTCGACTACCAAAGGCGCTGGTGGTGACGCCGTCTTGGTCTCCATGGCGACCTTCTTCCTTCCGCTCTGTTGGTCTTGGTCTTGTTGCACCAATATGGAAACCTTTTCCTGATGCCTCGGTACTCCGCGCCTGCGCTTGCCCCCTTTGCACCAAAGAGGAAACAAGTACACTGCGCAGGCTGGCGCCCGCCTAGTCTTGAACGTCATGGCTTGCGTCATGAGCACCTCGTGAGGTACCCCTCGCCTTGATCTCTCCGCCTCCTCGCGAGCCTACCTGGCGAGGCCGCCCCTGAGGAGGCCTTCCGTCATCCGCCCCGCGAGGCTTGGCCCCTCATGAGGGTCTTGAGTGTTTGCTGATGAAGACGGGTCGTACTGGGCCACTGGCTGAGCCACACTGCAGGCCGTAGGCAGGCAAGTCTGGGGACCCACGTTCCCAGAACGCCTACAACCACTTTAGTCAGGATAGGACATACTTGTTATCTCCCTTCAAATTTGGCCGTTGTGGGATCCCATCCTACCTACATTTGGGAAGAGGACCAAGGCACTAGAAATAGGACCTAGCCACCACCATGGAGGGGGAGATCGAATCTATTCCACCCTCACCACCTCACCAGTTCATCCGAGCCCTAGAACACGCCTCCTGAGGCTGTTCATCACTATACTAATTCTTCCTCAGCCCCTCGAGGCAAATCCACCACAAAGCAGGAGTAGGGTTTTACACAGCAAGGTGGCCCGAACCTGGGTAAACTGCCATGTCTCTCTTTCCCTTTGAGCTCATAGCGCTAGGCTGTGGGGTTTGTGAGTTGGCAGGCTGGGTAGGTTGAGATCTCCGCACGCACCCCAGAGTTTGAACCTCTCAAGGGTTTGCGGAACCCGAAATCCGACAAATCTACTATGATTTTTGAAGGATTTTTTGGAGGATTTTAGTACATACATGTCCCCCCCCATATTGGTTGCTTGATCCATATGGTTACAATCCATAAGCATTTCTTCTTTCGATTCATCTGTACTAGTTTTCTTTCGGAACTTTTCATCCACTCCAACCTCTTGTGAAGAAGGCTACATTTTTCTATATTCTAATCAAATGCCCATGTTAATCATGTTAGATCGAAGATGGCGTGTTAGTGCATTTTACAAATCCTACAAACTAAATAGGCTTGTAGTAGTGTCCAAAACTGCATGTAGGCACTTACATGTTTTCTTCTTTTGCAGATAAGATTAGGACCAGTGGTGGATAATGTGATACAATATAACAATCATGCCGAATGCCTAGATCTGCATCTCTTAGAAATTACTTTAAACTTCTACCGAGGGACCTTATGGGAGATTATATTCGCCAGGTTCTTTGTTGTCAGAGCAAGGGTGCTGAAGGTAATGAGGTTTGCCCTACATTTATTTCACAAAAATGAATGGTTTGTTGATCAGCGCCGGCAGCTGCGGCAGAATGGGATACGCTCCAAAAATGCTGAATTTCATTTTGGAACTTCAGATGACAGAGTAATCGGAAGTCATCATATCAACCCCATACATGACTTCTCGAAACCAGACTTAGAAGTGGTAATATTAGTTTGAACCTCTCTGATATCCATGTTCAGTGGATCAGCGCGAGCGTTTGCAGCTGATAAGCTGAATTTCATTTCTAATATTAGTTTGAACCTTGTAATATTCAAATTTGAGCCATATAACTCTGGAATTTGAACCTTGTCATATTTCGAGCTTTTGTGGTACAATCGTTGAAATGGCATCCTATGAGACTCGTATATTGGTAGCACTATTTTGACCTGAATAAGCAATGGACATAGATTTTATTAACCATTCTTGAATCGGTTTACCTTGTCGATCTCATAGCACACGATCTGTATTGCTAATTCGACTGCGATCTTCGACATTATTGCACATAGTTGGTTTCTTCAACCGTGTGCCCTGTAGACGCATAATTAATTATCGCACTCGAGTGTCCATCATCACCTTTCTATGTAACTTTGACCTCATCACCCACGGGTAAGCATATGACCGAAGTCATTCCACACACTTCGTTTTTACAAAGCTTTTTGCCAATAAACACCCACGATTTGTTCCTCTTCTAGCCGACGCATGGCCAAACTAGCTAGGCAGGAAGCTTGCACGGTAAACTGCAGGGTAGCG
Organism: Triticum aestivum; assembly: GCF_018294505.1. Lineage (NCBI taxonomy): Eukaryota > Viridiplantae > Streptophyta > Magnoliopsida > Poales > Poaceae > Triticum > Triticum aestivum. The sequence continues at coordinate 377,767,553 of NC_057804.1, read as the reverse complement.
CGGCAATAAGCTCACTGATGATACATTTGGCGCCTCTTCGAGCCCAGGCATGGTCAAACGAAACGTGTGTGGTGTGGTGTTGTCAAGTGTGCACTGGAATCCTCCGCTATGAATGTCGTGACAATACGTGACGATTACAGGCCGGCCGGCCCCCATTTATTACAACGGCCATTTAACCCTTGTGTTCTTCAACCTTTCGATCGCGCACCACCATTGAAAGAAGAACACCCACCATGACAAATTCTTAGAGGGAATCCTGCACGGCTCCAATGGCATTCTAAGTGGCTGCCGACGACGAGTAGCAGTTCACCATGCATGCCGTGGTGGACACCCACAGAAGGTTCATGGAGCTCTCGGTGGTGTACACCAACAACCCGATTTGGGTGGAGCACTCCATCCACATCATGGAGTTGTTGCTTGCCAAGGAGAAGTACAAGGTGGTCGGGTTCCACCTCGAGTACACCCACGCTCGTTCCAGGACTCGTCCCAATGTCACCGTCGCCCAGATGTGTGTGCACAACCATGTCTTCGTCTATCACTACTATGCGACGCTCGGATAATTAAGCTATAGTGAACCTCTGCTAATGATTCCATGTCACCTCCATTACTATTGCTAATCTCGCGTTAGTTCAAAACCGATTCAAAATCCAAATTCAAAAACAAGTCAAACAATTAAAGTTTTCAAAGTCAAAACTAAAATGTTATTATTATGACAAATAATTCATAAGATATATTGGTGGAGAAACCCAGTCTTTATAAAATGTTAAATGCACTAAACTAATTAAATTAGTATCTAAAACAATTAATTAAATGCCTTTTATATTTTGTAAATACTAAACTATATTATTTTGGGATGAAACTTTTTGTGGTTGTGACATAACTTCTAACAACAATTTAGGTGCCACTTTGATATTTTATTAAAACTAAGATAACTAGGAACTAAAAGAAAACAGAAAAGACAAATAAAATAAACAAAAAAACAAAAGATAAAAAAAAGGTTTTCCCCAGTGCAACAGGGCCACGGCCCAGCCAGGCCAGCCCACCTACTGGCCTACTTTGGTCCCTACCCTCCCACCGAACCCTAATCCCCTCCCCACGATCCCCACTCCCCCAGCGCGATTTGCATTGGGAGTGCCCCAGCGCTGACCGCCCCGATCCCACCGCCGCCCAGAGTCTCTGTCGCCGACCACCACTGGACCACGGCGTTGTCTTCACCGTCCTCCTCCCTGCGCCCCGCTGCCTCAGTCCCTATGGCCCCCGTGAGCTCCCCCTCTCCTCCTCCCCCTGTCTCCATACGCACACGCGCGCACTCGCCCGCCGTCCTTACTCCTGCTACCGCGCCCGTGCCCCATTCGCCACTTCTCGCCTCCGCGTCGTGCCCCTGCTCCTGGCCGTGCCTGCTCGCGCTGAAGCGCGCACGTGTTCGTGCACCCCGCCTGTCCCGCTTCTTTGCCAGCCGCGCTGGGCCACACCTACCCCTGCTCTTCGTGCTTGCCGCGTCGCCTTCCCCCTCCCGCTGGCGCCTGCTGCCTTGGCCGTGCGTGCCCGCCCCCAATGCCCCAGCTCCTCGCGTCGCCTCCCCCTACAGCTAGATTGCGTGCTCGTGTTGTTCCAACGCTGCTCCGCCCGCGCCCTGCAGCTTCCCCGCTCCGGTAGTCGCTTGCACGCGCCTACCGCCGAGCCCCCTGCCAGCCATCGCCTCGCTCGCGGTGCGCCGCCGCCGGCCACCGCAACCGCCGCCTGGCCGGCGCTGTGGTCACCTGCGCCTCGCCCCGCCACGCCCTGCCGTTCGGGTGCGCCACGCCCGGGCAGCCCCCCTCCCCCCCGTGGGTCAGCGCCATTCGGGCTGTGCCCAGCACCCAACCCACTATGGCCCTATGGGCCACTGCCAAACGGGGCCCACTGCCCAGAACGTTTAGAAAAAAGAAGAAAATGAAATTAGTAAAATTATTAATTAATTAATTAATTAGTGAATTAATTGATTAAGTTAATTAATTATATTTAACTAAGCTAATTAAAGTTAGTTAACCTAATCATTTAGATAACCTAATTAACCTAGTTTAGTTAACTCAAGTCTATGATGAGTGGGACCCATGTGTCACTTCGACCAGTCAACAGCCAGACTTGACCGCTGACGTCATGTAGACACCACGATGACATCATAAAATGATTTTTGAATTAAAATATTTCTGTTAATTCTAAAAATGAATTAAAACTATAAAAAATAATATAAAATATTCAGTAGCTCGGATGAAAATACTTTGTACATGAAAGTTGCTCAGAACAACGAGACGAATCCGAATACGCATCCCGTTCATCAGCAACACGTCCCTAGCATAGCGAACATGCAACATTTCACCTCCGATTCATCTGTCCGAAAACACGAAAACCGGGGATACTTTCCCGGATGTTTCCCCCCTTCACCGGTATCACTTACTGCCTCATTAGGGCACACCTAGCACCGCTCATTGTTGTGTCATGCATCCTCATGCTTATGTTTGCAATATATTTTTTGTTTCTTCCCCCCTCTTCTCTCCTGTAGACTACGAGAGCTACGCTGCTGCTGCCCTGGTCGACTACGGAGTTGACGACCCGTCCTTCTTGCCAGAGCAACCAGGAAAGCCCCCCCCCATTGACCACCAAATATCGCCTATTCCTTCCCTCTACTGCTTGCATTAGAGTAGTGTAGCCTGTTACTGTTTTGATTAATCCTATTCTGTTGCATAGCCTGTCATTGTTGCTACAGTTGTTGATACCTTACCTGCAATCCTAAATGCTTAGTATAGGATGCTAGTTTATCATCTGTGGCCCTACATTCTTGTCTGTCTGCCATGCTATACTATCGGGCCATGATCACTCGGGAGGTGATCATGGGTATATACTATACATACATACATACTATTCAGGTGGTGACTAAAGTCGGGTCGGCTCGTAGAGTACCCGCGAGTGATTCATGGATTGGGGGCTGAAAGGACATTGGTCCCGACGACCCTCTGTGTGGATCTTTGTGGTGGAGTGACAGGACAGGTTGAGACCACCTAGGTGAGAGGCGGGTCTGGCCCTGGTCGGCATCTGTGGTTACTTCAAAATAACACGCTTAACGTGATCTTGGTATTTGATCTGAGTCTGGCCACTGTCCTATATGCACTAACCATCTACGCGGGAACAGTTATGGGCACTTGACGTTGTGGTATCAGCCGAAGCCTTCTTGACGTCAGCGACTAAGCGGCGCACGCCGGGTTGGACCTCGTAACGCAACTTCCTTTGTAATGGAGGTTGCTAGGTCTGCCCACCAGCATGCCTGTCAGATATTGGGTTCCGGCAAAACCCTTAAGGTTTGAACTCTGGGGTGCGCGCGGAGATCTTCCCCCTACTGATCCATGCCCAACGCCTCGCTATGAATCTAAGCTACACGATGAGCAACACAAGGTACACAAGATTTATACTTGTTCGGGCCACCGTTGTGGTGTAATACCCTAATCCAATGTGTGGTGTGGTGGATTGCCTCAGGGGCTGATGATGAATAGTACAGAGGAAGAACAGCCTCGTGAGAGGTGTTCTTGGGCTGGTGCAGTGTTCTACTTGGGTGAGTTCGATCGCCTTTGGATTTGATGAGAACTCTCTGTGATGCCCTCTACTATGGTGGCTATCTCTATATAGAGAGGCCCTGGTCCTCTTCCCAAATATTGAGCGGGAAGGGACCCAACAATGGCCATTTCGAAGGGGAACATCTAGTATAAGTTATCCTGACTAAAGTTGGTCTTCGGCTGCCAAATGCACTGGAGATGATGCCGTCTTGGGCTCCACGGTGACCTCCGTCCTGCCGCTCTGCTGGTCTTGTCTCGTTGCACCGAAACGGTAACCTTTGCTTGATACCTCGGTACTTCGTGCATGCGCTTGCCCCCTTTGCACCAAAGAGGAAACAAGGACACTGCATAGGCCGGCGCCTGCCTGGCGCCATCCTAGTCTTGATCGTCATGGCTTGCGTCATGGGCACCTCATGAGGTACCCCTGCCTTGATCTCTCCGCCTCCTCGCGAGCCTGCCTGGTGAGGCCATTCCTGAGGAAGCCTTGCATCGTCCACCCCGCGAGGCTTGGCCCCTCGCGAGGGTCTTGAGCTTGGGTTGATGAAGGCGGGCCGTACTAGGCCATCCCTTGAGCCACGCCGCAGGACGCAGGCAGGCAAGTCTGGGGACCCCCATTCCCAGAACACCGACAGAAGCCCCCGGGCCCAAGGTGCGCTCGGACTTGGCTTAGCAGTGAAGCGAAAGGGCTAGTGCGGAGCACCACGGGCCCCAACAGCCTGCGGCCTTGGTCACATAGTGGCGGTTGATTGGATGTGGGCTTCTTCACTTCCCCACGCTGCCTCGGCCACTGCCCAATTTGACGAGTCCCTGCATGCAAATTGAGTCATGATTACCTGTGATCGTGGAGGCCGACGGTTGGCCTCCTCTGGACTATAAGTACGGTGAGGCACGAGCCCCCGCAGTCCATCTCTTTTCGCTCGCTCGCTTCTCCTTCCTTGCTCCTTGTCCATCTTGACGCCAATGGCACCAATCCGCTGGTTCTCAGCCGAGGAGAAAGGAAAGGCCCGTCGAGAGGGGCCCGACTCGCTCCCAATGACGAGGTTGCTCCGCCGGAGATGTCGAGGCCTTGGTATGAGTGGCCACCCCTTGGGTTTCCGCTACCTCTGTACGCCCGGGCTGAGGGCCCTGGAGAGGAAGATGCCGAGCGGCGTCGCCTGCGCCGTCAGCGACGTTGACGTGTTGTGGCGGTGCGTGCCATCGCTCCTGGAGTCCACGCCGTGGACTCCTCTCGCGAGCTCATACTTCACGCCGCCATGCCTCCAAGCTCCTGGATATGCCTTCCTCCTTCCTTTGCCTTCGAGATGCTGCCGAGGGGGCCTCTTGAGCTCTGGCTACAGCACGCCGACTGCGGTACCCCGGCGACCAGAGTGGAGGTCAAGGTTGTCGCTCAGGGCAAGGTCTACATGACCCTAGGATGGGGCGAGATCGCCCGGGTCTGCTGACCAGGAGGTGCCCTCGTGATTCATCTCGAATACGATGGCGCCTCCCTGATGCTCTTCAAGGTCTTCGATGCGGAAGGACGCCGGCTGGAGTGCTGCCCTAGAGGGGGCGGCCAGCGCATCGGTATGGCAATGGCTAGGCCAGCCCTCCGCTTCCTCAGCGGCTCCTCTGGCAGCAGCGAAGACGCCGGGGAATCCAGCGACTCTCCCGAGCTTCTCTTGACTCTGGAGATGAGCGACGACAGCTACGAGTGCCCTAGCTCGCGCCGCACCCGGAGCAAGGCAGCTGCATCAGGCCGCCGACGCGGCTGATTTGGATGGGGTTAGCACCAGCGCTTGGTGGCCCACTGTTGAAGATGGCGTCGGCCATGGAGGCACATGTACTCAGGGCTCCTTAGGATTTGCATCTTTTGTTCCCTGCGAGGAATCGAGGAAATACCCCGCGTGGGCGTGTAAAGTGTCTGCAATGTATTTTGTTGATATTATCCTTATCATGAAGTGGTGCAAGATGCTTATCCTATCTCCGCTCGGTTCCCCCTTTCTAACCTCGTGACGGCTTGGTGCTCTACGCTGTCAGGTCTCTGTCCCCAGGCAGGCTTTAGCCGTCGTTGGTATGCTAGGTCGTGATGCCGTGGTCAAGGCCAGGAAGTGAGCGGCCCGAGGTCCAGTAAGAGCCCCTGAGGCGCGATGCTCAGGAGGTCCCCTTTAGTGCTCAAGCAGCGGCCGAAAGGCGAGAACGGAAGGCAACGTCACTGTCACAGAGCTGCATTAAGTGAGGGCTTGGTGTCGTATCGATTAGCTATTGCAGGAGCGTGACTTATCTCGAAAGCTTTGAGCCGTTCCGTCGCGAGGTGCTGGACCTGCGTGTTGGCAGCTGGGATGTTGCTGGGTCAGGCCTTCATGAGCTTCTCCTCCCTTCCCCGCACTCTCCTTCGTGCTCTACGTCCTCAGGTCCCGGCCCTCAAGGAAGCTCAGCCGCCGCTGGTATGCCAGGTTGCGATGCCGTGGACAAGGCCAGGGGCTGAGGGCTGGAGAGCCAGTAAGAGCTCCTGAGTCGCGATGCTCAGGAGCCCCCCTTTCAATGCACAAGCAAATCGCACGGGTGAGGGAGAGAGAGAGAGAGCTCGCGACGCCCCCCACGTTATTCCTTAGGCGGACCCTGTAAACCAACACAAGAGAAGCAAGGATTGCCATTACGATTGCCGGCCAGCCATTGGTTGCTCTGAGTGAGTGATGAGGGCACCGAGGGCCTGGTGAGGTAGCGCTTTGTGGGGCTGCCGCGTGCCAGAGCTCGACCACTCGGATTTGTCGATGTTGCAGGGACAGACCCATGCGCAAGCGTCGTGCCAGTGAGATAAGCTCCAAGGATAGATGTCAATCGAGCAGGTGATTATCACAGGCAGGTTAAGCATGGAGGCAAACCAACTTATATAGACGCAGTAAAGATACACGCCACTAGGTCAGGCCCGAGTGGCTTGGGGATTATGCAGCCCGAGGGGCACCCCCAGCAAAGTAAACTAAAGTCATAAGCAAAATGGATACATGCCGCGAGGACGGACCCATGCGACCTGGGAATAATGCAGCCCTGAGGGCGCTCCCAGCTGGAATGAAACTCGAAAGATGTCACCTGATATCATTGCAGAGCAGGTGTTGGAGTAGCTGACGATGCGTGGTGAACAAGCCGATCCTCACGAGCCACCGGAGCCCTGAGCCTCGGGAGGCTCCGGGGGTCCGGGCGGCTCCTCAAGGTCCATCTCCATCTCCGTCAGGAACATGCAGTATCTGGCCTCTTGAGCTTCCAGAATGCTTCGCATTAGGCGCTGGTGAGTAGCAGCCGCGTTTGGCAGGACGAAGGGCATGCAAACGTAGTTGTGTGGGGGACCCTCGCAGCGCCCCACGCTCGAAGGCCTGAAACGCTCCTAAGACGCGACTCGGTTTAGCCCTGGGTAGTCGATATAGACACGCAGCCCGCCATCCTCGCCTGGATGGGGAGCTATGCCGGGTAGGCGGTGATCGCCGCGCATGACTCTCGACTCCTGCAGCTTCTGAACGACCTTGGTGATGAACTCCCGAGGGTTGGGCCGTCCTTGCCTCACGCCTTCCTGAGGGAAATGTGCCGCGAAGCACGCCTCCAAGTGGTGCCCGAGCGCATCCCTTGTGATCTTGGCAAAGTCATAGGCCCTCTAGGAGAGAGCCCCCGAGCATTGCTCGAGGAGGGCACCAAGCGCGCCTTCCTATGCCACGGAGGGAGGCGCCCCTTCGACGGGTGCAGATCCTGACGGGATGCATCCGGAGACGCCTACCTCCTGAGGCTCAAGCTGGGTGATGTCTTCTTCTTCTTAGGAGCTGCCTCGGGAAGGTTCTCATTCTTGATGTCTGGGTCCTCGACTGATGCAGCTTGGAAGGCACGCTCGAGAGAGCACACCGCATCTTTCTCTTTGCAGGGAACTATGATGACTCTGCCGCTTCTCGGCATCTTGAGGACATTGTAACCATGGTGAGTCACCGCCATGAACTTGGCGAGGGCTGGATACCCGAGGATGGCATTGCACGGCAGGCGAATGTGGGCAACATCAAAGTCGATGAGCTCAGTACGGTAGTTCTTGCGCTGTCCAAAGGTGACAGGGAGGCGCACCTGCCCTATCGGGGTGGTGGAGCCGTCAGTGACCCCTGAGAAAGGCTTGGTCTGCTGAAGCTGGTCATATGGGACATGGAGATTGTTGAATGTCTCGACGGAGAGAACATTGAGTCCTACGCCGCCATCGATGAGGGTCTTGGTAACTTGCACATTGCTGATGACTAGGGAACAAAGCATTGGTAGGATGTCGGCTGTAGCCGCACACTTGAGGTGGTCTACTGAGCTGAACGTGATGGCGCACGTGGACCACCTGAGAGGGCGCGTGGCCTCGAGCTTGGGGAGGACTGCATTCACCTGGCGAGCAAACTGCTTGAAGATGCGCTGAGAGGCTGGGGCCTAAGCACCGCCCAAGATGCAAGCGATAGCACGTGGCTCCTGGAAGCCCCCAGCCCCCTCGTCCTGATGATGGTCGCCATTCCTTCTTGGTGGTGGCGGCAAAGGAGGAAGGCCTGTGTTGCCCTGCGGGCGATCCTTGTGAGGCTGATCCCTCCAAGCCCCCTCACGAGGCTGGTCCTGCCAGCGATCCTCGCGAGGTCGGTCATGCCACCCTTGGCGAGGGACTCGGTCGTCCCATCGTCCTCCACCTCTTCCTCCTCCTCGGTCGTAGCCCCGATTGTTGCACTTGGGGCGTCGACCGATACGTCCTTCTCACACGGCCCTGAGCTCTTGGCATTCATTGGTGTTGTGCCTGTTGAGGTCGTGGTAGACGCAGTACCGGCTGCCCTTGGACGACTCTGGCTAGTCCCTGCCGTGCTTCGTGTCTGGCTCTGCTGCGAGCACGGTTGCTCCTTTGCACTTCACATCCTTGGCCTTGGCTTTCTTCTCTTCAGGGTCAGCAGCTGGGAGCTCAAGAAGGGAGAGTCACCCCTCCTCAGCCCTTGCTCACTTGGTCGCCAGGTTGAACAGATCCATAGATGTGCACAGATCCTCGTGGATTGCCAGTTCCTCCTTCATCTTGACATTGCGTATGCCATCGGAGAATGCTGAGATGATAGCCTCCTCAGTCACCTTGGGAATCTTGAGGCGAGCGTTGTTGAAGCGCTGGATGTACTTCTGCAGGGTCTCTCCAGGTTGCTGCTTGATGCGGTGCAGGTCACCCACGACTGGAGGACGGTCGCGAGTGCCCTAGAAGTTGGCGATGAAGTGAGTGCGCATCTCATCCCAAGAGGAGATCATGCCAGGAGGCAGGTTCAGGAGCCAGGTGCGGGCACCATCTTTGAGCGCCATGGGAAACCAATTCGCCATGAACTTTTCGTCTCCGTTGGCCGCTTTGATGCCCAACTCGTAGAGCTGCAGGACCCCGCGAGGTCGGCAGAGCCGACGTAGCGGCAGAAAGGGGGGGGGGCAGATCCGGCTTGAACTTGCCCGGCCAGGCGACACTACGTAGCTCGGTGGTGAAGCACGGCAGCTTGCGGTGGCCACCGGAGCCCTTTGCAGATGCGGGGCTTGCTCCTGGGGATTCCCGCATGCCGCCGCCAGGGGCAGCGCGGGGTCTTGACGTGCTGGCACAAGGATGCGGTCATGACGTGCTGGAGCAGGGAGCATGCGAGTACCTTCTTGGGGACGAGGGATTTCTTGGCAGCTCCTTTCTTGTCGTGCGGGCGCTGGACGCGGTGGGTCTCGTCCAGGGGCCGCGCGCCTTGGAGCCAGGGCACCTTCTTGGGGAGGAGGTGACGGAGGCACCTCCTGAGCTGCATCACCCACGCAGGATGGAGGGCGAGGCAGCGAGAGGGACGACGCAGGAGAGCCCCCTGCGGCACTGACGAGCTCGGTGATGCGAGCGAGCCACTCCTCGTAGAGGTCGTCGACGGGGCGGTAGTGCAGGAGCTCGCGTGCCAGGAGCAACGCGGCATGCGCGTCCGTGGGAGCGCGACGGGTGTGAGACGACGAACCAGCTGTTGTCAGCGACGGGGTGGCGGTGCGGCCTTCCCGCCACACCGAGGGATGCAGCGATGATGCCTGCTGCTTGTTCCCCGCCAGGCCGGTGGCGGCGTTGGCGGAAGGCGACGGAGAACGACGGGGAGGCCCACCGACGGGAGCCGTCTGGGCGACGCGGGCGGCAAGTGCAGCCCGATGCTCGGCGCGAGCTCGGTGAGCGTCGGCCATGGATGCGACGAACAATCGAACGCGGAACAGCGGAAGAAACATTCCGGCGCACCCCTACCTGGTGCACCAAATGTCGGATATCGGGTTCCGGCAAAACCCTTAGGGTTCAAACTCTAGGGTGCGTGCAGAGATCTTCCCCCCTACTGATCCACGCCCAACGCCTTGCTATGAATCTAAGCTACACGATGAGCAAACACAAGGGACACAAAATTTATACTGGTTTGGGCCACTGTTGTGGTGTAATACCCTAATCCAGTGTGTGGTGTGGTGGATTGCCTCAGGGGCTGATGATGAATAGTACAGAGGAAGAACAACATCGCGAGAGGTGTTCTTGGGCTGGTGTGGTGTTCTACTTGGGTGAGTTCGATCACCTTTGCACTTGATGATAACTCTCTGTGATGCCCTCTACAGTGGTGGTTATTTAAAACAAAACATAAGCTAGCCAACTCGCTACCAGAATGCACCCCCGATGGCATCCTTCGTTGGCCATTCAATCGGTGTTGACCAGGTCTTTTTTCGTGCGTTGGCCGTTCGATCATCGCTAGAATTCAGCGCACTCGTTTTTACCGATCGGTGGATCGTGGCGAGGGATGACGTGTGGGTCAGCGCTGTGGCCACTTGGATCAAAACGGCTGGGTGTTGCCTTTCCTGGTGCGGGGGCGCGAGGCAGCCGCTCGTGCCGTGCCGCGTGCATGCGAGAAACCCATGCCGCTGTGTTGTGTACTCCTCGCTAGCTGGTGCTACGGCTACAGGTGGGCCTCGCCGACGCATGGTCCCGCACGTCAGCTTCCTGGTGTTTTTTGCCCATGTTCGCATTGCCAGTTTCGTCTGACCTCATTATTCGGCCGGCCCGGCGCATGGAGAGTGGGCATGCGGAGTGGGCGAGCGGTCTCGTCTCGCTCGTCCCGTCCAACGGCAGCGCCATGCCGCGTCGTTTCTGGGCTGTACTGGCACTTTTTCAATCCCCAGGTCGTCGATCACCGTCTTCTGCGCTGTCCTTCGTCACTGCTGCTTGGGTCCCACGGTCGCTGGTCCCGCTCGTCACTGGGCTTGGGTGCTTGCGCGCGTTTCCTTTGACCCGTCTCCGATCTGTGCGCAGTTGGGCGGGATGGGTGGTGGCTCTGCTCAGGTTGGTGGTTCCGCTAGACTCTCTTGGGCGTTCGTGCGCTCTGTCATGTGCTGCTGACTGTGGGACAGGCGGTAGGATGGGCCCACAGGTCTGTTGCTCGTTGGTTTATAACTACGTATACTTGCTCCTGCCCTCCTTGGTGGCCTGTTACTATTTCCTATGCATGGGCGGGGCCAATGGACGTGCGTGCAATGCAACATGGGTCCGCGTGATGCCCCGCGTGACCGGCGTGTGCGTCGGCGCCGCGCATTCTGGCGGGTGCCTATGACAGTGGGATCTGGAACCCCTGGGCCCAGCAGGCAGCCCGTCTGTCGATGCATGTGTTGTGGGTTCGCATGCAGCTCTGTGAGAATTTCCCCTGCCATTGCAGTGGCCAGGGGGGCTTTTCTCTCTGATTTTCCCCTTTCCTCCTTCTATCCGTCATTTCCTCCACGTCGCTTCGTTCACTCGCTTTCGCCCACACTTCCAGGTCGCCGCGTCCTCTCCTGTTCACCTGCCTTCATCCGGTTCGGCCAGCTTACGTTGCGGTACTCTCCATGGCCGCGCGTTCCTCCATGGGTGGTGTTGGTTGATGTTCATCTTCTTATCCTTTCCCCGTTTCTATCGTTCTTTATCTTGTTTGCTGACCTGCTTTGCTTGTCTTTACTCGATTAGTGCACACTTTTCTGCCGATTTTACCGTTGGCCCTTGCGTGGGAGCGTGCGCCATTATGTTCTTGCTGTCCAGGTTAGTGCTTGTCTCTTCTACCTCTATATGAACATATGCCTTTGAGGTGTTTGTTGAAATGGTTGAGTGCTGCTCGATATGATGGTTGCCTGCTACCGTCTGCTCTGCTTTGCCATTTTCGCGTTCTGTCATTTGTCCATGTGCATGCTTCATGTTGTTCGTCGGCGGCTAATATGGATATAGTTTGTGTTTTAGGTTGTCTTCAGGTTGGTCGGTTGTTCGTCCACATTCGCTTGTTAGCTGCTCTTCCGGCTGTGCTTCGTCATTCTGGTAATGTTCTTCTCTTTTGTCTATTTGTCTCTATTTCTAGATTGTATAGCCCGAAAGACTAGGTCTGAGAAGATGTCATGCTTAGTCCGTTTTGTTTGGCTGGTGCCTCTGAAGTGGCCCTGAAGGTTTATACTTCTTGTGATTTTACTTTGCTTGAAAAAACACGGTGGTTGAGGTTGATTGATGCTCCTTCATTTCTTGCATGTCTATGGTTTGATTGCTCAGTGATTAAAAGTTGCTATAGATGTAGTAGATGGTGTTTTGTCATGCTAAGTGATGTTTTTCCTTTGGTTAAAAGAAGAATTGTTCTGGTGCCATTGTGCGACTCTGCACTTGTGACTTGCTGTGTTCTAATGGTTCTGTCTGCATTTATTTTGTAGGTTGGAAAAGCTGATCTGTTTCTGAATCTGTGACCTGCTGCTGCTCCTCAAGGTTTGCTCTCCTTTTCCATTGCATGTCAGCTACCTGTGGGTTCAGATGTATTTACTTGTCTGTGCATGTTATCATGGTTGTTGATGTACTGATGATCTCGCTATTCCGGATCTGCTCCGGGGGTCGTGTTATTTTCCAGCTTTTTATAATTTTGTTGCGTGTGAGCAGGTTGTGTACTCTTATTTCAACTGTTATACCCGTTTTGGAAGCCATGGTGGCTCGGTGTTCTTTGCCAGTGCTTTTGTATTTGTGTGAGGTCACGGAGGATGGGTCCGTTCTTGCTGTGGTAGAACTGGAGCTTCCAGGGGATAGTTCTGCTCCGGTTCCGCGACGAGAATTTTTTTGGAGCTCAGCCTGGTGTGGTTTTGTCCATGCTTATGAACAGGCTGCCATCCAAGCCATAAGTTTTTTGCAGCGTCTGTATGGGTTTGTGGTTCGAGACTATAATTATGACTATATGATGGTCTATAGGAGCTCCCTTCGTTCTTCCATAACGGTTGCAGTCTCTGCCATTCGGCGTGTTGGTCACTTGGAGAGAGAACTGTTGCACTTGCGGCGTACGTCTGCAGAGACGGACATAAATCCAGATGTTGGCCCTGTTCTGGTCCAGTTTGACTGGGGTCTGCCGTGCTCTCAGCTACTTTCCTCTCTTCATTCTCTTTAGCTACCTTTTCTAGGCTCCCTATTTGGGCGTACGTGCCTGCTTTGTACTGAATTGGTCTATTTCTCTAATGCAATAAAGTCCTCGGGCTTTCTATATGGCTCTTACAGTGTCTTCTTTCTGCGTTTTGCAAGACTGAAAAGAATAGGCTTCTTCTTCGAATTCGATGCTCTTCCTACGTGCTCAAATAATAAATATGTTACTTGTCTATTGATTCTTCCTCGGCTGGGTACCTAGTATTTGGACCACCCCCTTCTCTTATAGAGAAAAAAATAGCATGGGTTTTAGAGGAACCTATTCCTTTTGGGCTTCTGGTTCTTCATGGGCTTTTGGGAAGGTGTTTCTTGGGCCACGAACTTTAAAGAATCTTGTTCGTTTGGGCTTATAGTTTCCCATGGACTGTTGGGAAGGTGTTTCATGGACTTGCTCTCTTTCTCTTGTTTTTTTATCCGCTCGGTTTTGTTTGATGGACTTTTACTTTCGTCTATGTATTTTAAAAAAGACTTACAGTTTACTTTTGGGATGCCTCTCCCTTTCATTTAAAAAAAATGTTCCATGCCCTTTATAGAGGCTTGTCTTTTGAATCCTGTTCCTGGGTCTAGGTGTATGCCTTTCTGCTGTTTAATGTGCCTGATTAGATTGCCTTTCTTTGTGTTACGTTTCTGTTGCAGTGTGTTATGGTTGTTCTGTTCTTCATGTCGTTCCTGTGAGTCATGCCTCAGCGCCGTTCTGTTTGTTGTAAGGGCAGTTCAAGCACCAGTCAGCCACCTCCGTGCCGTGTTGTTCGACGAAGGCTGTCTTTCTATGACTCACCGTTGCCCTACATATCCTCAGGCCTACCTAAAAGAAAATGTATGGGGTGTCCTTTTAAAATAAGTCCTTTTCTTTTATAGGTGTGCCTCCTGCACTCTCTCGATTCCTCTTCATACCTGTAACAGACCCTTTGTTTTTTAGATGATGGTTTCTTCCCCATTCTTAGTTCGGAAATTACGTCCTGTAATAGAAAGAGATGCAGGGTGGTTGTTGGTAGACTTAGGGGGAAGGGGCCTGCCATTGGATCACCCTTAAGTGCTGACTGGGTTGGATTCACGGCTGAGGAGTCTGAGATGCTGAAAGGTATGTTGAGTGTCGATATGCCTAGAAACTATTGTATGATGCATTGCTGATTTACCGTTGTTACTGAGCCAAGTCAAATTTGCAGCTGGGTACCGAAAGAGATCTTTCTACGGTGGACCAGACTACAAATGTACCAACTGTGGTGCAATCTTCTGGTTCGAGGAGAGGGTGAGATCGGAATCCGCTATTACGCTAAGGCGGGTGGTTTACAACAAATGTTGTAAGGGTGGTAAGGTGTATATTACACCTTTTAAAAATCCACCTTTGTTTCTCTCTGAGTTGCTGAGATACAATGGTCCCTCGCGTAGCAGAGAGTTTATAAAAAAATCGCTAGTACAACTGCCTCTTTGCATTTACTTCCATGGGAACTACTGTTGATCGTTCTGTAAATGATGGTAATGGTCCGAATATATACAAAATAAACGGGCAGGTTTGTCATCGAATGGGATCTCTTATGCCTAAGGAAGGAAATACCCCTAAGTATGCCGAACTCTATATATATGATACCCAGAATGAGGTGCAAAACAAGATTCAGGCTTTAGAAAAGGGTGAAAAGAGTGATGGTGGTTTAGATGAATCTATTGTTGAAGGCTTGATGCATATGCTTGATACGCACAATTCTTATGTCAAAACATTTAGATCAGCTAGAGTAATACTAGCAGCCAATAAGCATGCAGAGATAGCCATTTGTTTAGTTGCCCCTGGAGAATCTGATGGCCCGCAGTTTAGCCTCCCTACAACTGATGATTTAGCATCTTTAATGTTTGGTGAGTTCACGGTGGAGGCTTCTAGTTGTGACATAATAATACACGGTAGAGATGACAATCTGCAGCAAATATCTTCTTTGCAAACTTCATATAAGCCTTTGCAGTATCATCTTCTCTTTCCCTATGCAGAACGTGGCTTTCAGCTCGGGCTTAAATATATTGGTTCAAATCCTTTAGATACTAGCAAAAGAACCAGGCTCACTATGCAGGACTATTATTCCTATTGTATCCACTATAGACCAGAGCAGCATAATCCATACCTTTGTTGTGGTTTGCTTTCCTCACAGGCCATTGTAGATGCACGAGCTTGCATAGACGAGTGGAGGCTGCATTGCATCATGAAGGCTAATAATGATCTTAGAGCAGAGAACTTGCAAGGAGTCACTAATGCTGTTGGAAAAGGGCAGACAGATGCAAGTTCTGTTGGCAAAAAAACATACTTCCATCCTCTTTTACCGGTGGCCAGCGTTATATGATTGAGAACTTCCAGGACGCAGTAGCTATTTCACGTGTCTTTGGCCCACCAGACCTTTTCACCACCTTTACCTGTAATCCCAAGTGGACTGAAATAACAGAAGCCCTGTGTTCTGAGCCTGGCCGGATGCCTTCAGACAGGACGGATCTTCCGGTCAGGGTTTATCACATGAAGCTCAATGACTATATTCATGATATTAAGAGTGGGGAGTCCTTTGGTCCTCTAGTGGCGGGTAAAACATGCTTTGCGATTCCTCTCATCTCTTTTCTTCTATTCTTTTCCACCTCTGCTCGTGATTGTTTTTTATCCCTTTGTTCATAGTACTACACACTGTGGAGTTCGAGAAAAGAGGGATTCCTCATGCCCATATCCTGATCTGGCTTGATAGGAAAAAACGGGAGGTTAGTCCTGCTTTAATTGACTCTTTTAAATCGGCTGCCATCCCTGATCCTGTTGCAGATCCTCTTGGATACGTTTGTGTTTCTGAACACATGATGCATGGCCCTTGCATGGAAGATGTTGTTAAATGTCCTTGCATGAAAAATGGATTGTGTTCAAAAAAATTCCTAAGTCATTTCAGCTCGAGACCTCTCTAGATGATAGTGGATTCCCTGTGTATAGTCGCCCAGACAACGACCGTTTTATATTAAAAAAAAGGTTAGGCTTGATAACGGGCATGTTGTTCCTTATAAGCTTCTCATACTAAAAAAATACCAAGCGCATATTAACATTGAGTGGTGCAATAAAACCCATGTTATCAAGTATCTTTGTAAGTATGTTACGAAGGGTCCTGATTTTTCAAAAACTTTGTTTGAAAGCATAAAAAACAAGCATGGTATTGAGATTAATGAGATCATGGAATATAGACAATGCTGTTACATATGTGATAAAGATGGTTGTTGGAGGATATATGGCTTTGATATACACAGTAAGATGCCTTCTATTGAAAGATTGCCTGTTCATTTGTTAAATAAACACATGGTGCGTTTCAATGTTAAAGCAAACCTGAAGTTAGTTGTTGACGATGAGTGGCTACAGAGAACAATGTTAACCGAGTGGTTTGTAGCTAATAGATGCCATGCAAATGCTGGGTCTCTTACTTATTGTGACTTCCCAACCAAATGGACTTGGCTAGGAAGCAAAAACAATGGATTCCTAAGACTTCGAGTTATATGATTGGTAGAATTTATTCTGTTCACCCTACAACTTGAGAACTTTTCTATCTTAGAATGCTCTTGATGGTTGTTAAAGGTGCTATGTCTTATACAGATGTTAGAACTTATAATGGGCTTGTGTATGAAACCTTTAAGGAGGCATGTACTGCTAGGGGCTTGCTTGGAGATGATCTTGAATGGTATAGTGCGTTTGATGAGGCTTTAACCTGGGGTATGGGAGATCAGTTGCGTAGGCTTTTTGTTACAATCCTTGTTCATTGTGGTGTTAATGATGAAAATGCTTTCTTTGAAAAATATTGGTCACACTTAGCTGAGAATATTAAGTACAATATCAAGCGCTCTTTTCGTGATGACAATCATGTTGTGCCTCCTGATGAGCTAAGAGACATCTTGCTTGATAAGTTGACAGTTTTATTTGGTAAAAATGGTTCTGATATTCTAGACCACAGGCTGCCATTAAAGACCACATATGATGATAACTCTGATGACAATGACATGATAACTGATGAACTATCTGCTGATCCTAAAAGTGAACTACTAAAGGCAGAAGCCATGTACAACCAATTAAATCCAGATCAACTCCTGGCTTATAAGAATATTATCGACAAAGTTGTGTCTGGAAAACCTGGCTTTTTCTTTGTTTCTGGATATGGTGGAACTGGGAAAACTTTTCTCTGGAGTTCCATAATTTCTTATCTTAGAGGTAAAGAAAGGATTGTTCTCACAGTTGCATCTTCTGGGGTTGCAGCACTTCTTTTGCCTGGAGGTAGGACTGCTCATTCTATGTTTAAAATACCAATCAGTTTAGATGACAATGGAACATGTGATATAAAAATATCTAGCAAATTAGCAGAGATGATCGAACCAGCCTCCCTAATAATATGGGATGAGGCTTTAATGACACATCGTAGATGTTTTGAGGCTTTGGATCATAGCTTACGTGATATTCTGTCTGCCGACGATGCTTCTATAGATGACATGCCTTTTGGTGGCAAGGTTATGGTTCTGGGTGGCGATTTGAGACAGATTTTACCAGTCATTGAGGGTGGGACTCGCTCACAGGTTATAAATGCTGCTATAACAAATTCACCTCTATGGAGTTTTATAGAAGTTCTACATCTTAATGTGAACATGCGTTTAGCTATGCAAACAACAGATCCTGTTTTACAAGCTGAGATAGCTTCTTTCGCTGGTTGAATCTTGAGTATTGGTGATGGTACAACGCCTTGTGTTACCAGACAAGGGGCGTGTGAGCCAAGTTGGGTAACAATTCCTGATGATATGTTGATCCATTCTGAGGATAATAGAATAGGCACTATTGTTAATGCTGTACATACAAACTTTGCTAAAAATTGTTCAAATCGAAAATACTTGTGCGAAAGGGCTATCTTAACAACGACAAATGATCTAGCTCAAGAAGTTAATGACCATGTGCTAGCCTTAATGCCTTCTGCTGAGAGGGAGTACTTAAGCTATGATTCTATTGGAAATGCTGCTGACTCAATGCGTAATATGGATGTGTTTTATCCTATCGAGTACCTCAATACAATTAAAATTAACAATTTCCCCCAGCACAAGTTGCTATTGAAAAAAGGCGTGCCGATTATGCTCCTTAGAAATTTGAGTCAGGCAACTGGTCTTTGTAATGGTACTCGTCTTGTTGTCTCTAAACTTGGTGAGAAAGTCATTGAGGCTATTATCATGACTGGTTCTAATATTGGGGATGTTGTATACATTCCAAGGATTTGCCTCACTGCCAAGGATCCTAAATGTCCATTTACTTTACATCGTCGCCAGTTTCCAGTCAGGGTTTGTTATGCCATGACTATCAATAAGAGCCAGGGACAGACTCTCTCAGCTGTTGGATTATACCTGAAAAGCCCTGTTTTCACTCATGGCTAGCTTTACATGGCGGTTTCACGTGTGACTTCCAAGAAAAACTTGAATATACTTATCGAGAACGAAGATGGCACACTTGGATCTCAAACTAGAAACATAGTTTTCTCCGAGATCTTTCAGTCTTTGGAATAGTACTTACGTCGTGCTTTATTTTGCGAGCTGCTTTTGGTCTCACTACTACTTGTTGCCTCTTAGCCTATATTATTGTATGCTTCCTAATTTGGTCAAGTATTTGGATTGTCTGCTCCCTTTTCAATAAAATTTGAGGCTGTAAATGTTGTTTTGTCTATTGCTGCTCATTACCTAAGATAGCATCTACTGTTCTTTTTTGTGCATCTATGTACGTGTTAAAGGTCTTTTGGTAGTTCGCTTAATATGTCTGTTCACTTGACTACGATTAGGTATGCTATCATATTGCAAAACCTAATATGCTGCTTCTTTGTGTATTTTTACCTTCCTAAGCAAAACTGTCTTTGTGTTTTCAGATGACGCATCAGATGCTCTCTGAGATACACAACCACACTAGGAAGTGGGTTGTCTCTGTCCTTGTCTCGCGCATGTGGTTCTATCATGGTGGGACTGACAATGGCCCTATCCAGCACATGGACTTAGTTGTTCTTGATAGCCAGGTTTGTCTTTACATAGCTAGCTCAACGCCAACTGTCCGTATTTAGCCTAGGATACCTTTCTGATTGCTGGTTTTGTTGGCAGGGCAACCATAATGTATGTGCAGATACCTCCTCAGCGAGCAGAAGAACTAAAGGATGAGCTGGAGGAAGGAAAGGTCTACATGATGAGCAGCTTCAACTGCGTTGAAGCAAAGACAACTTATAAACCTGTTGAGAGTCGCTTCATGATTCAGTTCACCAGGTTTAGCAATGTTGTTTTACGCCCGGGATTGGAAGCAGATTACCCATTCTACACCTACAATTTGATCCCATTTCAGGACATCCTCAGGCCATGTGGGTCACCGCCTCGTTTCCTTGGTAAGTTGTGTCACTGCATGCCTAAGTACATTAAAAACCACTTGTTAAATATCTAGAGTTTGATGCTCTTGCAAATTCTATGTTTTTGAAGATGTCATTGGAAGAATAACTTCTGTTTCTGATGTGGTCACTATCCAATCAATGCATCAGCCAGAGCCATCAAACACAAGGATAATAATCCTAACCGACTTACAGTAAGTGTCATTTGCTTATTGTTATGCATCCACAATTCTAGGTCACCTACTCGTTCATTTCTTTATTGATCTATTTGTCATAAGAAACCTTTATGGGAAAGGAGCTAAAGCTGGTCCTCTGGGGTGATCGAGCGATTGAATTTGAAGAAGAAGCAGTACGGGCAAGAGACGAAAAGGAAGCTGTGATTGCAATTTTCGTAGGAACACTACCTAAAATAAATCAAGGTGGTCAACCTGTTGCATCTTATACATATATGCATTCTGTATTGTACAGCCTTTTCGTCCTATGTTCAATGCAGCCTGTCACCCCTCTATATTGTTCAATAACTATGCAGGTGTTCAAGGACTTAGTGGTAGTTCTGCTTGCCGTTGGTACATTGACGAGCATCTCCCAGTGATAAATGACTTCCGCAACAGGTGATTTCTATATGCCTTCTAATTGGCTTCTCTTGCTTTAACCATGAATATGAAGATTGTGTTGTTTTCTTTGTCACGCTGCTAACTATCTCCCCTGTTGTGTATTAAAATAGGTTGGGGGCTAATTTCAAACACATTGATAACGATGCTGCTCTGACCGAGGGTGCATTTACTAGCCGGATCTACGCTGGTCCAGTTGGAATGACCGTGTCAGAGCTCCTCCCCCTGAACCCTTATGAAAACGAGGTATCCTCGCTGTCTTTTCCTCTATATGTTGTTCCTACTTTTCCTGGCCATGTGCTCATCTGCAAGTTATGTTACTTCAATAGGAAAAACGATTCATATGTACCGTTACTGTCCAGAGGCTCAATCCTGATCAGCGCTGGTGGTTCTTCTCTTGCTCCTCCTGCAACAAGACCTCTACAATAGTCGCATCAAACTATCGATGCGCCAATCCTAACTGCTCATCCATAGCAGCACAAGAGACCTATGTGCCTTCCTAGACCTTTGTCTCCTGTTTCTTTTGTTTTTTCTTGTTTGTTTCCTCAGGATTCCTGCCTAATTTATTTAGACATGCCTCTTCTATATTTTATTAGTCCTTTACTACAATCCTCATTCTATTCGTGCCATGCGCAGGTACTGTATTTCGGTGTTTGCGAGTGATGACGTGGGTGAGGCTGAGTTCACCATGTTTGATAAAGTTGGAAAAGCGGCTGTTGGAAAACCACTCCTCAATTTGCTGAAGTTTAGAAACCCAGGACTTCCAACCATACAAGAGATAGCTCGTGTACCGATGGTTGATAGGATTGCTCCACCAGAGGTTACCCAGATTATTGGGCAGAAGTATAAACTTCTTGTATCCATTGCAAAGAGAAGCTTTGCAACCACAAGCAGACAGATATCATTTCAAGTTGTGAAAATTATGGAAACCTACAAGCCTGAGTTAAGCTCATCTACCTTTTACTGTGTTCCTGGATCATCTGGAGCATCATCCTCTGCTTCCCTGACTAATAGTCCAGTACCTTCTGAGATGTTTACACCCAGTACCCCAAGCATCAAACAAGCCCAGCCTGCTAGCTCCTCAGGGAGCCCTGCTATAACTTTTCCATCACCTACAGGCGCGGTGTGTTCTTTTCTTAGTCTACTATCTCTTACTAGATTTATTCAATCAAGATGCCCAAAAACTAATTCAGTTCTTCTCAATCCCTTTTTTGCACTCAGGCGCAGACACCAACTTCAAAGCTCAGTGTTGGTCTCCTTTCATCTGCAGCTCTAGGGTATGCCTCTTTAAAAAGGACTACTGCAGTATATTCTAATGCTTGCTTGCTCTTATGATCGCATTTTCTTTTCTAGCAAATCACCATGCCCACCTAGCAGGACCAGGCGTGCTTTGTTTATCGGCAATGACAGGAAGCTCCCTCTGGCAGAGGATCCTCCAAAGCAGTGTGATGAAATAGCCGCGGTAAATATTTCTCTGGTCCGCCTGAGATACCTATTAACACACATGTGCTAACTAATGCATAATAGTATAAATGCATGCATGTACATTTAGTAAATGAGCAGCATAATCACGCGCTGATACACAGGTGTCAACGCAAAATCTTACTATTGTATAGCCTAACAACCATCCAATATCAATATGCTATGTCTCTCTATTATCAAGCTTATGTATATGTTGGGTGCTCCAGGAGAATGATGATGAAAAGGCTGAAGATCTTTCTGGTGCTACTAATGCAAAAGATGATAAGAGTCCGCTTCAGAAAGAAAGAGGTGCTGCTTCTTACATTCCAGTAATATAGCTGGTTTCCAAACCTTTATATAGCATTCCGCTTATTTATTTTTCACTAACACAACTTGAAATAAAGGAACCCCGTTGCTGGAAAAGGAGCTGCAGGAGGGAAGAAAACAAAGCAACAGTGACTCCTTTGCCTTGCCTATCAAACCTTAAAATATCTATAGGTATAGCACAATTTCTCTATATACTACTATTCTTGGACTTATTTTCCCATTGTCATACTTGGAACTGGTTTCTGAAACTTTGCATTCTGCTGTAAGTTATCTATCTTATGTACATTAGCTTCTCCTAGGCAAGATCGAAGGAGAAAGATGGCAGTTTATGCATCTAGCTTTGCTCTCGACGACGCTCCATCATAATGCTCTTTGACCAGCTACAAGCAGAGTCTGTTGCCGTGTATGCTTCTTGCATAGACCTTGGTGTAGTTGTATGCTTCTCAGGAAGCATGTCTAAAACTCCTCTATTTATATGTCTGTATGCTAAAAAGTCTTTGGCTGCTCAAGTAGAAGTGTCAAAGCATGACAAAACAAAAAACTCCTCTATATAATCAAGTGAACTCTATCTTATTATGTGTGTGCTGTTCGATTATGATTTGCCTTTTTATACGTGATATGCTGCCCCATAGTTTGCAGATGATTTCTTCTTTTCATAAATGATTTTGTCTCCCCTCTGTTTTAGACTCTGGTCATCTCCTCCTTTTTCATAGCCTTTAAGGCTCTGGCCCATTCCTGTTTTTACTTCGGCCCAGTAGGCCCGTTCTTGGCCGTGCCTCATATCCAGACAGGTTGTGTGGCTGAGAACTGGCCTATGTGCTGTCCCCCATAACCTTCACGCTCTCTTACTCCACCCCACCAATCCCGCCGTCACACTCTCCGCGCATCCATTTCTAGGGTTTCTTCCCTCGCTACATCTTGGTGCCCTGGACTTATGGCGTCTTCTTCAACCAATGAAGCTGCATCCTATACTGCCGTTCCAGTTCAAGGTAGATTCTATTCTTTCCTTGTTCCTCTAAGCTGAGCCGCTGCCCCTGTATTCTTAGATCCACTCGTCCTTTCTCAGCGCCTAAGCTGGCGGATAGCCTAAACTATTTTATAATCTTGCTAGGTATTTCGTCCTCGTCTGTCTGTTCCAGAAGAAATATTACAAGAGCTTTTCTTTCTTATGGTGAAACAAAATGCCTAGAGATCCGGACACACTACCATTTCCAGATCATTTTCTCTCTTGATAGTAGAACTGCACGAAGGCACTTTGATAATGCATTGGCTAAAGCTTTTCAGCTTGAATGTGATGAAATTGTTACTATTGATACTCCTGACCAAGAGTTCTTAATTAGCATCCCAAACAAGTAGCAGAACAAACAAGCAATAGAGTTTCTTCAGTCTGAACAGAGGCTTAACCTGGGTAATATATACTTTACTACTCTCTGTGCAGATGAAAACTCAACATTTTGTGGCACACCAGGCTATGATTTCAATGATAACCATGCCGGATCCCGGGTTTTAGTTGAAATAACAAACCTCCCGCTGCACCTTTGGACATTCAAGATAGTGGATTTCATGCTGCATCCGTATTGTGTCGTCTCTGAGCTTTACCCCGACACAATCACCTACAACGATCTTCTCGCATTCCGGTGTATCTGTTGGACAGACACGCCAGAAAATGTGCCGTCGCGGATGAATATCAAGATCAGACGTAGGTTTAGGGTCGAGCAAACACAGCAGTAGGAATCCACCTGGAGATGTTCACTGTGCTTATTAGTGTGCTTAACAACCCTTTCAGCAAGATAATGAGGCCCATTGAGCCATTAACACCTGTGCCAGATGCTCGGGACATCACCGTCGATGCTGCTACCCCAGACTGTTTTCTTCAAGACATGGAGGTCGACCCCGATAAATTCCAGGAGCTATCACATTCTATAATCCTCAAACGAGAAGATGGTGTTGAACCCATAGACACAAATGAAATATTTTCTGCGGTCATTCGATATATACCAGCGTCAAGATACATCATGGTGAAGTCGATAAGCTCTGATGCTTTCCTTGTTTACTATCAAGGAGATGTTCAGTATGCTACATTTGTAGCATTCAGATCAACTGTTCTGTCAAGGGGACACATCAAGCTAGGTGGTCACATCTTCAAGGCTATTCCTTGGTGTTCTTCTTATGGTGGCCAGCAAATTTCACTTACTCGGTTTATTCGTGTAAGTATAAGTGAACTTCCGGCTGGAATCCTCCGACACGAGATAGCAAGCCAGCTGTTGAGCCCATTTATCTTGGTTGAAGAGCATGGTTTGCCTGGACAGGGCTTCATAAATACACATAGATATGACTGTTTCGGCTGGGTTGACAGTGTGATTGATATCCTAGATTATATTACCATTTACATAACACCACGTGGATGCGAATTAGACTATATGTATACAGGACATCATTACATGCCGCTGTACACACGACAGGCAAAGATAACGGTTCGATCTCCAACTATGCTGGAAAACTAAGGTATATTATATGCGTGAATCGATTTATGTATACATACTGACAAGGTCCCATGATATAGCAGTTAACTTATTTCTTCATTTCCCACAGGAATATTGCTAGGATGAGACCTACAAGAGTTGATGTATTCTGCTCTCTGAGCAAACTGCTCTAGATCAAATAGGGGAGAACATCGAAAACTTCAACTACCTCTTACAAATGTCTTATTAGCAAGCAACCTTACTATGCCACCATTGTATTTTTACTTTCAAACTATAACGCCAGTTTAAGGCCTGTATTACCTGCTTCTCTTTTCTATTACCTGCAATCTGTGTACCTTTATATTCGCATTTTCCCTTTTCCAACTACTGTGGAGGCCCTTGAGAATGTTGTGTATGGGCCCAGAGATAATAGCCCAGCCAAAAGGCCCATAGACATATCATATATTGCTATCAACGTAGCCAGATGAAACCCTAGATCGGCAGAGTGTTCTCTCCCGCACGTTCAGAGCCTCGCTCCCAAACAATGATAACATCCGCACGAGCGCAGTCAATATTGCTAGCCGCTGTTTCTCCATGCGTTTCATCATCTAGATGCCCAGACAAATCCTCAGCAGGGCCACAGGTAACTACCCTTACGATTCAGTGATGTAGCCGCAGATCTATGTGCCTTCTTTCTAATAAGCTTGCAGCTGTGGTCAGCATTTAATCTATCTACCTGATTTCACAGGAGATGCCACTTGATGCAGAGGAGATACATGCCAGGTTTTCTCCGGATGAAGAATACTCCAACAATAACCAATCTGAAGGCCAACTACTTGAGATGGCCTCCTTTCAGAAAAATAGACAAGCATTCCTTGGACCAGAATAATTTCCTTGGTATGCACTAAAGCTATTCCGAATATTTAATGCAGGAGGAAATGCTAGGCATGGAAGAGGCCTATGCTCAGTACGAGAATTTGCAGCCCCGTTGTGAGGTTGGTGGTTATATAGTAGAAAACAACTGATACTTCAGTTCTCTATTGTGGATAGTTTTTGTATGCCTATTTCCTCTCAGCATGATTCGTAGTTTAAGCTTTGTAGGCTTATTATGGAAACTATTTCTTAATGTCATGAAGTTTTAAGCAGGCGAAAAGATATGCCTGTACTGACACACTCAGCAAGACAAATTTTAAACCACGGAAACCAATGCTGGCGTGGTCATCTAAAAAGAATACACCAAATACTTCCATACAAACACACACCAAAGTCTTTTTGTTTCATACAGGCACAGTCGTAGAGAGCTTCCTGCATTGTTTCAGTATTGGATGTGTGTCTTTTTGTTTCATGCAGGCACAACACTCCTTTTTATACATTGTGTTCACGATTCAAATCACACTTGTGATACTCATCAGTTCATACTTGTGATAATTAGAACCTACCAAGTAGTAAATGTTGTGCTCTACACCATCGATGCATAGCTTATGCTTATACAACTAATCATATACAGACTTACCTTCATCAACATCTTATGCATAAAGTTGTCCAGGATAAATTAGTTATCTTCGTTCCAGCTGTTACCATAGTAGAAACTAATATGGTGTTAGTTTTTCTTGGGTTATTCAAAGTATAGTCTCCCCTCTAAAAGCTTTTACCTGCCAAAATATGATTCATGCCCTCGCACCTACTGACATCCGTTTAAAATCACAGGACATACCACCGATGATCAAAATCCCTTACATGATGATACTGGATGTTCTTTTAGAGACTTTAAAACTTCCAGCAGCTGAGTATCAAAGCAAAGCATGTGATGGCGGTAGAGTATGTGTCACTGTTTTTTCTATACACCCACATCACATGCTGAAGATCATGGCAGTCATATGGCTATTCCGGGGGTTCAGTGTATCGATCATGCAACGTCAGAGGACACAGCTGCCATGGAAGTAATTGGATACATAAAATCCATGGTTAAGACTGAACTAAGAGACTACAATTACAGCAAGATAAAGAAACTGGATGAGGAAAATCAGTCTCTAAAGCATGAGCTAGCAGTGGCAAAGTATAACAAGCAGAAAACAAAGGCGAAGACCAGATCCATCAAGAACAAATTAATGATGGCTAGATATAAGAACAAGAAAAATGCCATGGGCTGGTTCGTTCTTACAAGATACATGCATGGATTATCTGATCATATATGCAATGTGACAGTGCTCAATAGATCATCTGGGAAAGAACCCATGGATCAGCTTCTGAACGAACCTCTTAACAACATTGAGAAGATAGCAGAAAGGCTCAAGCGCAGGGTGCTCAAATCAGAAAAGCAGCTAAAAAGCATCAGGAGAGGTTTCTAGAGTTCTATTCTACAAGAATAGATCCTAAACCAGACCTTTTAGAATTGTAGTCTATTTCGATCCTTTTGTTTAACCGCATAGGTTAACCGTAATGTATAATTATGTTTCTCTGTCTATGTAAGACTTGCCAAGACTGTGTGTAAGAACTAATGATGGCCCTATTAAGAATCTGTTGCTTGCATCGTTTATGTCTGTGTGGCATTTTATTTAATATTTACTGCCATTTATGTCTCTATAGCTGGCATAGCCAAGGCCATCAATATACTTCAGGATTCCTATTGCGTATACAATTCCTGTTTCTGTAAACAACAAAACTAAAGTCGCTAATGTAGTGCAAAATAGCTCGTTTCTGTCTGGCTGTGAAAATGCAATCACACGGCTGTGAAACTAGGCTCATATTCTAAAATACATGCGCTAAAAAAATGAATGCAGCCTTGGGCCTGCTGTCCATATCAGGTCCCACTGAAAACCCTTGGCAAGCCCACAACAGTCCATATACAACAAGCACACTGGCTCCAACTCACAGATTCTAGGGTTTCCATCAGCCGCATCCATTTCCAGTTCGATCTACCACCCCTCGAGCTGCCTCTTGCAACTCCGTAAATCACGCATCCAGTGCAAGGATATGGCGGGCGAGAATCCGGATTCTCCATTGGACGCAGAACTCATGGTCAGAAACCTTCCACAGGTACGTGCCTGAAGACAATTGGGTAATTTACTTCCTATTTATATGGTCGATTAAGACATATGTGTAACGACATCTTTGTCAATTTGCGTAATTCATGCCTGATTTACAACTTGCAAATGTTGCCAACCCATGTCAACATAAGCAAACTTTACATTCTTCAGCAAGCCACAAACACTCTTAAGCTACAAATCACTGACCATGACATACTTGACATTGGGGAACATGGCCTAATTGCCTCTCTTTCAATCAATTTACCACCTCATAGAGGCTGCGCAGCCACAAAACCCAATTTTTTTTATGGGGATTTCAAAAGTACATCCCTCGAAGCTGCTGAATCAGCTAATGTGGCTGCAATAAGCTATCTACAAGAAAACAACATAGTAGTGTTTGATGATGCAAACCTACAGCCCCTAAAGAAATGCAGAAGAGAACTTCTACAAGCAACATCCTGGTCATGAGGTTGTGAGCAATCTACCATGCAGCTTAAAAAACAAGTTGAAGCCATGGAAAGAGATAGGGTGCAACCATTAACATTGCTGGTTTCATCCGATGATGACGGTCCAAATACACCATTCTTCAGGTATATTAGACATTCTTTTGTCTTACTTTGTGTACTAGTTTCACACATACAAAAAATAGCCCATGTATATCTCATAATAAGTTTCAGGAACCCGATGATGAATTGGTTCCAACACCTGAAGCAGAACCATAGTTTAATGGCAGCGCAATGAACACACCACCAGCTGAAGTGATCTCTAGCCTCTTTCCTGACACTAGCAAGCTGGAACCAGAAATCGAAGACAACGAAACTACTAGGTAAAACACTCACAAGAAAAACCTACTAAATCAACTATCTTCCTCTTTGACCAACCAGCAGAGCACTGTCTACAGGGTGTCTGGAAAAAGAAGTGCAAAGAGAGTGTTGTTCGACCATGCCAATCAGCTATAAACCCAAGCAACAACGTCGACCAGGATACTTTTGAAAGCTAGCTCAAAGGCTTTACCAAGACTTATTATCCTTCGTGAGAGTATTTTCATGCGGCCAAAACTTTAGACCTATCTTGTGAAATCCCATGTACTGACTATACTATATCTATGTGCATACGCTTAATTACTTTCAAACAAACAAAATTACAATGTTAGGAAAAAGCATATAGCTCATTAATAATTGGGACATTTACATCTGTGCCCCTAACTCGAACCCACTACTCATATTTGCCCCTAGTTTTGAAGCATGCTCAAATTTGCCCCTCCGCCGTTAAGTCACTACTAAAATGCCCTTCCGTATAGTACTGAAGCACTTTTCGTCCAATACTGTAGCACTTTCCGTCTGCTACAGTACACATGGTCCTCTGACGGTCAAAGGCCTTTGACTGGACGGAAGGGCATTTCTGAGTAGTGACTTAACGGCAGAGGGGCAAATTTGAGCATGCTTTGAAATTAGGGGCAAATCTGAGTAGGTGGTTCGGGTTAGGGGCAGAAATGCAAATGGCCCTTAATAATTTAGAGTCTTCATCATCATTGCATTACATAGATAGCATAGAGCATACATTAGTGCCAAAATAAAAGCATCCTGGTTCCCTTTGTCCCATCATACTAGAGAACATATCTACATGTCCTTGCAGAACACCTTCCCATCTTTCCCCTTCCAAACTGCATCCCAGAAACCTACAAAAACCCATACTTACTTAGACCAGGAAATAAACTAAATGTTTCTTTCAGCAATAAAATTCTGTTTCATACACCAACCTCTTCAGATTTTGTGCACGGTGAACACTGACACCCCCTTGCAATGCCGGAGAGAAAATACACAGATTTCCCCTTTTTTCGGCTTCTCTCTTTCTGCAAAGAGGCTCCAGTTATGTGTTATAGCAGCCCTCTTGTCATCCCCTTTCATCAGTCGAACATAGGTTAAACAGCGCCAAGATGAAAGCTTAATCCACATTCGATCAACCGGACTGGAGAGAAACTTTATCAAGTGCTTCTTAGTGAACAAAGTAGATAAGTACTACAAGCATTCAACAAACTTATAGTTAGACACTATGATTCATAGAGTAGGCAAATGCACATATAGGAAAATAAATTTGCTTCTCACCATTCTCTGCCCAGCTTTGGTAAACGTCTTGTTCATCTCACGCACATAGTGCCTAATAGCAGGCTTAACAGAACGGACATAGCAACTAAGACGCTTTCGAGCACATTTTGACATCATAAATTTCTTTGAATACATCCAGTCAGCTTCAGAATTAGGATCATATCCTAAGAACAAAAGTAAAATAATTAATTTCATATCTATATAAAAAAACACTCTGGATTATCTAGCATTAGTCCTTACCAACTGCATACTTCCTAGGGCAGTCACACATATCCTTGCATGTCTTCTCAAGCTTCTTTTTCTTCATGCGGTAGCACATGCCTCAATAATTCAACAGACAAATGGCCCATAAGCGCAAATGATTAAAATACAGATCATGCCCACATTTTATTTGGTCAAATGTCCGATGTTTGCCATTACTAAACATACCTTCATCAGAGCTTGTGTCCACATCATCATCGGAGCTGTTGTACACCTGTTCATCAGAGCTCGTCTCCTCAGCCTTGTTAGAGCTGATGTACGCAAGTTCATCAGAGCTCGTGTCCAGAGATCCATTAGCACTTCTGTCCCCGCTCTCATTAGAGCTGATGTTCACAGGATTGCTAATGTGACCCCCCTCATCCCTGGCCGTACTTCAAACCTTAAACAGCAAAAAGTTTCAATCAGCACAAACTATGACGAAACAGGCGGAAAACATCGTGCTGAAAAAAGACAGCAATGGAGTAGGAGTCGGCTGAATATGAAAGAAGTTGCCAAATCCAAATGAGTGCGAACTAGATCCATGTTTCAAATAAGCCCCAGCCAGTCAGAAAGGGGAAGAAATCTTACCAACATGCAAACGCTAGGGTTCATCTCTCAGCAGAGGGTTCGACCACCGAATGGAGATGCCGAGGAAGAGGAATAACACGGGACCGATGCCTGCCGCTTGATGTTCTACAGTGAGTGGGCCAGGCAGTTAAATTGCCCGTCGGCCAAACAACAAGCAGGCCAGCCTAGTAAACCTTAAATACTCTGTAAATAATACTAGACATGCTTCTAAAAGAAAACAGACACATCCTTTTTTAGGAAAAACAGGCACATAATACATGCATATGCCTTAGTAATTGCTACAACCGTTTTTTATTGAGAGACACAACCTTTTGAAAACAATTCTATTTTAATTTTTCATGCCAACGGCTGTTTGTTTGTTTCAACTTTGACTCTATGCTATTAAAATAAACCAAGTATATTAAGATAAACCAACTATATTCATATATGCCTCAATAATTGGTACATCACATTTTTATCGCGAAAGACAACATTTTAAAACACTTCTACTTTCACTTTCCATACAAACAATTTTTTTTTCAATCTTTACTTTATCCTATTAAAATAGATCAACCATTTTAAGATAAACCGCCTATATTATATCATGCCCAGGTTTTTCATCATCACAACCATGTTTTCAAACTTGCTAAAAAAATACAACCATGCCAACTTTGCTTTCTCATCATACTGCATATTTTCAAGCTTGCTGAAAAATACAACCAAGCCAGCCTTACTCTCTCATCATCCCAAGAAATATATGCATGCACAAATTTTTCATCATGATAACCACCATTTCAAACTTGCTAAAAAACACAGCCATACAAACTTTACTACCTCATCATAGTGGCCATTTTTTCAGATTGAACATATTCATATTATGCAAAATTCCCTTTTCCCAAACTATTATTTAACAACGCTATTAACATGTTTGCAAAATACCAGAGTTTAGTTCAGGGTTCTTGCAGCATGAAACTATTTTCATCGACAACATGTCTTCAGTGGGTCTCTGCGCCATTTGGCGCAACGGGTCAACTAGTCTCTATATATAGAGGCCCTGGTCCTCTTCCCAAATATTGAGCGAGAAGGGAGCCAACAACAGCCATTTTGAAGGGGAACATCTAGTACAAGTTATCCCGACTAAAGTTGGTCTTCGGCTGCAAAAGGCACTGGCGATAACACCGTCTTGGGCTCCATAGTGACCTCCGTCCTGCCGCTCTGCTGGTCTTGGTCTTGTTGCACCGAACGGTAACCTTTGCTTGATGCCTCGCTACTCCGCGCCTGCGCTTGCCCCCTTTGCACCAAAGAAGAAACAAGGACACTATGCAGGCCGGCTCCCGCCTGGCGCCCGCCTGGTCTCGATTGTCATGGCTTGTGTCATGGGCACCTCGCGAGGTACCCCTGCCTTGATCTCTCCGCCTCCTTGCGAGCCTGCCTGGTGAGGCCGTTCCTGACGAAGCCTTGCATCATCCGCCTCGTGAGGCTTGGCCCCTCGCGAGGGTCTTGAGCTTGGGTTGATGAAAACGGGCCGTACTAGGCCACCCCTTGAGCCACGCCGCATGCTGCAGGCAGGCAAGTCTGGGGACCCCCGTTCCCAGAACACCGACAATGCCCTCGCAAAATGCAGGTGTTCAATGGGCGATGGGCCCAGACCCCTGCGCGTATAGGATTTAGACCGGCGTGCGGACCTCTCTGTTGTGCCTAGGTAGGGCTGCGATGTGTTGATCTTTCGAGGCTGGGCATGACCCAGGAAAGTGTGTCCAGCCAGAGGGATCGAGCATGTTGGGAAATGTGGTGCACCCCTCCAGGGAAGTTTATCTATTCAAACAGTTGCGTCCCTCAGTAAAAGGACGACCCGAAGTTGTACCTTGACCTTTTGACAACTAGAACAAGAGACTTCATAAAACACACCCAGACAAGTTCCAGAGATATCCCGGTGATCGCTTTCCCGTAGGGCGACGAGGGGAGGATCGCCGGGTAGGGTTATGCTATGCGATGAAACTTGGTGAACTTACCATCTACTCTCTTCTTCATGCTGCAAGATGGAAGCTGCTAGAAGCGTAGTCTTCGAAAGGACTAGCTATCCCCCTCTTATTCTGGCATTCTGCTGTTCAGTCCACTGATATTGCCCTTTACACAGATACCCATGCATAGGTAGTGTAGATCCTTGCTTGCGAGTACTTTGGATGAGTACTCACGGTTGCTTTGCTCCCTATTTCCCACCTTTCCATTCTTCTCAGACGTCATAACAAGATGTTGGAGACCAGGAGCCAGATGCCACCGTCGATGATGACCCCTACTACACCGGGGGTGCATACTACTACATTCAGGCCGCCGACAACCATGAGTAGTTTAGGTGGATCCCAGGCAGGAGGCCTGAGCCTCTTTTGATCTATATCCTAGTTTGTGCTAGCCATCTTATGGCACCTTGTTTAACTTTATGTCTGTACTCAGATATCGTTGCTTCCGTTGACTCGTTTATGTTCGAGCACTTGTATTCGAGCCTCGAGGCCCCTGGCTTGTAATATGATGCTTGTATGACTTATTTTACTTTTAGAGTTGTGTTGTGATATCTTCCCGTGAGTCCCTGATCTTGATCGTACACATTTGCGTGCATGATTAGTGTATGATTGAATCAGGGGCATCACAAGTTGGTACCAGAGCTGATTGCTTGTAGGAATTCCCCCTTCCACACTCCTTGGGCGAAGTCGAGTCTAGACATTGCAAAACTTGTACTAACATGGCTGTGTGTCTTATGGGCCCACGTCGCCATTGGGTGGTATTAGGATCTTTTACTCCTCGATCTTTACTCCGGGATTCTGATCTCTCTTCTATCCGGGTTAAATGATTTTGCTAACTCTAACTCTAGGTTCTCGTAAATGCTTTCTCCTGAAGAGCCCCTTCATTCCAGATGATGGCCTGCTTCACTGAAGGATTTCGAAGATACTCTCTGATGTTCTCTCGAGACTTTGTGCCCGTTGTTTATTCAATTCCCTACGATCGAAATGTCCTTATGGATAAATACATACACTTGTCGTTCCTACTTTTATTCCAAGGTGATCTTGTTATTACAAGATACCCCGAAATTCTCTCTATTGTTGCGAGAATACTTGTTGCCTACTACCATGCAGTTCCTTGCCACATGAATACCCCTACGGATAATTCCTTGCACTTACCGAGTATCGCTCATCCCTAGTTGTTCATGTGTTTCAGAAAGGTCTTCGAAATACTATTCGATCTTTCGAAAATCCTCGGCAGCTTATTGCTCTTGAAAT
This sequence comes from Triticum aestivum, assembly GCF_018294505.1. NCBI lineage: Eukaryota > Viridiplantae > Streptophyta > Magnoliopsida > Poales > Poaceae > Triticum > Triticum aestivum. The sequence continues at coordinate 377,734,076 of NC_057804.1, read as the reverse complement.
TCTTGCTTTCTTTCATTATAGTTAACCCCGTAAGTAATCTTATTGGCATCCTTTGTCAATATCATTTTGAGTCCATTGATTCAATAAGTTGCGAAATGCTCGCAATCCTCAATCAGACACTAGAATTCATCCTTCCGGCTCAGACGTTATTTTAAACATGGGTTGGATCTTGACCAATCAAATTGTCGTTGATTGTACCCCAATGTCTATTCATCTTACCCCTCCTTAATCAAAGCGTTTGCTTCTGATCCATTGAATCAAAACTCATAATTCCTTTACATTTGAGTTTTGAATTATTTAGTCATTTTTGTAATATGATCCCCTTGCATTCTTTTTTCTTCTGGTTGAGTACCAGTGCTCACATCATATCCCTGGTAGACCACTAGATCCTTTGTCGGATTTTTATCCGACAGCGTCCTTCATTATCATTAGCCTTGTGAGCCTTTTCTCGGATATGTAATGCCTTTGGTAAATTGCATCCTCTGCTTCTCAACCATGCTCTGCTTTTGATATTGTATAATTTACTCCTGAAGTTTGCGTTATATGTTCTTAAGATGTGTCACGCCCAATATGTGATACTATCCTAAAGAGACTCGAAGGTCCCACCAAGGATAGAACCGCATATTGATACACTTTTGCAAGGTGGATATCATTACATCAACATTACATAATAGATGGGGATACATACAAAAGGCATACAATGCCACACGAATACAACATCATCTTACATAAGAGCACCATCTGACTACGGATGAAACACAAATAGAAACTCAAATGACATCCACCCTGCTAGCCCAGGCTGCCGACCTGGAACCTATCCCCTGATTGAAGAAGAAGCAGAAGAAGAACTCCAAAACAAGCAAACATCGCTCTCGCATCATGATCATCACATAACCTGTACCAGCAACTATTGTTGTAGTAATCTGTGAGCCACGAGGACTCAGCAATCCCATTACCATGGGTATCAAGACTAGCAAAGCTTAATGGGTAAGGAAGGGGTAAAGTGGTGAGGTTGCAGCAGCGACTAAGCATGATATGGTGGCTAACAGATGCAAATAAGAGCGAGAAGAGAAATAACGAAACGGTCGTGAAGCTAGCAATGATCAAGAGGTGATCCTGAACTCCTACTTACGTCAAACATAACCCCAAAACAGTGTTCACTTCTCGGACTCCGCCGAAAAGAGACCATCACGGCTACACACGCGGTTGATGCATTTTAATTCGAATTTGGTGTCAAGTTATCTACAATCGGATATTAACAAATTCCCATGTACCACATAACCGCGGGCACGGCTCTCGAAAGTTTATACCCTCCAGGGGTGTCCCAACTTAGCCCATCACAAGCTCTCACGGTCAACGAAGGATATTTCTTCTCCCAGGAAGACCCGATCAGTCTCGGAATCCCGATTTACAAGACATTTTGACAATGGTAAAACAAGACCAGCAAAGCCGCCCGATGTGTCGACAATCCTGATAGGAGTTGCACGTATCTCGTTCTCAGGACACACCGGATAAGCGAAGCGTACAGGTACCAACGTAACCCAAGTTGCCAAGGGATGGTCCCGCACGGTGCTCTCGTTTGGACCAACACTTAGACATGCATTGGCCCGGGGGGCTAAAATAAAGATGACCCTTGGGTTAATTACTCCCAAGGGAAAGGTATAGGTGGTAGGCAAATGGTAAAACCAATGTTGGGCCTTGTTGGAGGAGTTTTAATTAAGGTGAACTGTCAAGGGGGTCCCATAAATCACCCAACCGCGTTAGGGACGCAAAATCCGGGAACATAATACGGATATGACGGAAACTAGGGCGGCAAGAGTGCAACAAAACACCAGGCATAAGGCCGGGCCTTCCACCCTTTACCAAGTATATAGATGCATTAATAATATAAGAGATTTTGTGATATCCCAACATAATCCTGTCCATCATGGAACAATCTCCTACAACTAACAACGCTATAAGAGGGGCTGAGCAAAGCGGTAATGTAGCCAAACAATGGTTTTCTAGGAAGGGTGAAAAGGTTAGAGGCTGACATGGCAATTTGGGGAGGCTTGAAGAACAAGTGATAGGTAGCGCAGCAAAGCGATAGAACGAAGCAACTAGCATAACAATGATAGTCATGAGATCTAGGGTGACGGTCATCTTGCCTGAAATCCTGCTAGGAAGAAGAACGAGTCCATGAAGAAGACGAACGGAAGCCGAACCAAGCATAGACGAACGAATCCTCACGATCACAACAAAACAAGAACTAACGAGAAGGAGCACAACCAGAAAGAAGCAAACAACAAGGTAAACACACAACACATAGACAAGACATGATGCTCAACCAAGTATGATGCATGACAAGGCTACATGAAGCTACTCATGGCAAGAGATGATGCATACAAGAACAACACATCAAAGGAAGGTTAAATGAGGCGGGAAACAACATATAACAATTCCGGTAAGTCTTCATATGCAAATTTAGAAATTGGTCCAGAACTGAATAAACCTTATGTTCAAGTTGTTAAACAGCAAGTTAAGATGCACCAAGATGATCTACACGAGATTCTAGTCAAGTTACATATAAAGTTCATTTAATTCGGAGCTACGGCCTAGAAGATATGAGCAAAACAAGTTAAACATGGCATTGATGCAAAATGCATACAAACATCAAGAAAACACCTCAAAACAAGGACGCAACATGATAATATGAAACTACATGCAACCCTAAGCAAGTTTCATATAGAGCACACTCAAAACGGAGCAACGGTTCTACACATACACACAATACAAGTTTAAAGGACAAGGTGTCCAAAACAACAACTAGGCATCTTGCAAACATACAAACAACAAGCTACAACACCTCAACATTAGAACAAAAGGCATGGGAATGAAGTACAGGTAAGGCATGACAAAACATGAACACTGAGCTATCTCCAAAAATCACTAGAACATGCTCAAAAGGACATGGCAAGATTGCAAATTATAACAGTTTACAGACTTGGCAGAAATAACATCAGGTTGCAATGTTTAGAGCCATCAAACAACATGCTACAGGAACTTAACATGTCAAACAAAGGCATGGCATGCTATTAATAAAGACAAAAAACAAAACTCCCTTACTAAACTAATTCCAAATATCAACAGAAAAGATAGTAGCATCCATGCAAACATGGCAAGTGGTATGACAGATTCAGACATGGCAGGAACAACGATAAGTAGGCATGCTGGTGAGCTTGTACAACTCACCACAGAGCAATACATGGCATTACAAGGTAATCAACAGTAGGAAGACATATTTGTGAAGCTAAGCATGGCAAGAGCAAGTTCATAGGGTGCATGGATCACTAGAAAAGCTCATGGCAAAACTGAACTTAATGTTAACATGCTGACAACAATATTATTTAGCAATTTGAGAGCAAGATTACAACAATATACAACATGCTATAAATTCAACCAGGGGCATGGATGGATAGAGCATGACATGTATAACAAAACATCCTTAGTGAACATCTCCATATTAAGCATAGAATGACTTGTAGCAGCAGGTTTACATATCATCATGGTATAACAGAATCAGCCTAGCAAAACAGTAACAATAAGTATCCAACTTCACGAGCTCGATGCACTCACTACAAGACACAAAAAAATACATGGGTTGCACCACAGTAAATATGGCATGATGTAGCTCAAAACTCATGTAGACATCAAGCTCATAGGATGCACACACAAAATGCAATGAAAAAGACAAATCAACAAGTTCTGATAACAGACAGCAGTTAACATCATATAGCACTTTTGCAACGATTATTTGGGCATCAAGATGGACTCAAACAAACATCGCACAATGGAATGAAATGAAGAGCATCTCACAGTGAACATTTTGATATATGATGCACGTAAAACGGAGCAGCATGCATGGAGTTATGATGCGATGAACATGGATTAAAAATAGTGCAGAAAAAGACTTGGATGAATTCGGGGTCAACCTAGGGTTTGCACGGAAAACGATGCGGAGGCATGTCTCGCTGGATCTGCGGTGCCGGCAGCCAGAGTTGGCAAAGATGGCGGCCGGGGACGGCGGGTCCGGGCAGGATCTCGCTGGGTCCGGCCGGATCCCGGCGGGGAGGACGACTAGGCGACGCGAGGCGGCGCCCGCGAGGCGAACGCGACGGCGGCGCGCGCGAGGGAGCAGCGAGCGGCGGCGTGCCGGGGCGGTGGGTGGTGTAGCGGGATGCCGGCGGCGGTGGCGGGTTGACGAGGCCGCGGGGGGGGGGGGGGGTAGCTCGGCTCCTGGCGGTGCGGAGGGAGCCGAGGGGCTCGGGCGTGCGCTAGGGCGCGGGGAGGGCGCCCCGGGCCGGGCGGGCCTCCCGCGGGCTCCGCAGGCCCGCGGTGGAGGGGAGCGGGCAGGTGCCACGTGGCCTCACGGGATTGGGGAAAACGGCTGCGGGCGGCAGCGCTGCCCACTGGGTGGCGCCACGTGGGACGGCGAGGTGGCGGCGCGGGAGGAGGCCAAGTGGCGGCGGCAGGGCGAATCTGGCGGCAACAATTGGCGGGTGGAGGCTGGGGCTACGCGGAAATTGAGGAGGAAGGTGGAAGAAGGCTAAAATGGCATGTGGGTTTGCTTAAATAGGGTAGGGGCTAGGGTTTGGTAGGTTTGATGCCGTTTCGAGCCGTCTGATCTCGATCGGACGGCTCCGGCGAGAGGGGAAGGTTAGCTGGGCCTAGACGGGCTAAGAAGAGAGGGGGAGAAGAGAAAAGTGGTCGGGCATCAGTTTTCGGAGACCAAAAACGCCCGACGAAAATACCGGCAATGGTGCTGCTATATGTATAACGGTTGGGCTATCAGATGAGCTCCGAAAGCGACGAAACTTGACAGGCGCTCTGTCTACACTATAATAAGACCACACGCCAAGTTTCAACCCATTCCGAGAACATTTTTATGCCACTTATAAAATAATATTTCGGAGGTGCCGCGGGCGCGTGCGAGTGTGTCTGGACTCCGAACGGACAACGGAGAGAACCGGCGGAACCCGAACGGATGCAAGTTTTCAAAAACATGAAGATGGAATGCAGATGATGACATGACAACATGAAACACGCAAGAAAATGACATGGCAACTACGGCGAATAACTGGAGGACACCTGGCGCATCAAATCCGGGGCGTTACAACTCTCCTCCACTAACAAGAGATCCCGTCCCGATATCTTAGGAACGAGACGGAAGAGAAAGAGGAAGAGGTGAAGTAAGAACACAAGAGAAAAGATGAACCAAGTCAAAAGAACTCGGTTAGAAAAAAGAGGAACGATGAATATGACAAGAATGAAAAACTCAAGAAAAGATAGATTCCGAAACCACTCTGGTTAGAACCAGATAGGAAAGGAATAAGAATGGAAGAATTTAGGCAGAACTCTGACTGAACATGGAAAGAATAGAACATGAACTTGAGAATATGGAATGATACTTGCTGAGAGGAATGACACAATGCCTCCGGAAGAGTTGAAATAGTGGAATGAAAAGGAACGAAGAAGAAGAAGGCAACTTCTACCATGAATGACTTTGAAAAGTATCCTTACGAAGAAAAGATTGAACGAAGTTGTTGAGAAATCAACAACATAAGAATTGCTTGTTGTGGACTTATAGATAACATCTAAAAATTATGAGGTGATCTCCGACCACAAGCGAAAAAGATTAAATAACCGAGAAGAACAAAGAAATGCAAAACTCCTCTTCAAAAGAATACGGAGAATTAATTGCACCTCGAGAAGCAAGAAGAAGGATACATGAGCTCCTTCGATTAGAATCTTGATGAACTCTTTGAAGAATGAATTAAATCATGACGATCCACCGTGAGGAACTCCGGTAAAAAAAGGGTGACGAGTTAAAATTGAAGGATGAAAGGGATAAGATTAAAGCCTCACGATGATTCCGATAGAGATTCCGACGAGATAGCCAAGGAAGCTTTGAACTCTGGGAAAGAAAAGATGACAACACTTGGAACCGAGAATTTATTCACCAAGAACAAATTCCGAAGGAAGGGATTAATCACTTTGAGGGAATAAGAATAAGATTTATTGTATGCTTATCCTTCATCAAATTAAATTGATGACACGCAATGGATTTTGCATACTACTTATTCTTCTTGAAAAGGATTAATGGGGGTATAGCACAAAACTTGAGAAAGTCTTCATGAGCCACCGGTCGGATTGAAAAGAACGAATGAATATATGTGAAAAGAACAGAAATAAATCTTGAATGAACCACTGTAAGAAATGACAATGAACGAAGAAAAGAGAAAGAATCGCCAGGAAGAATTAGAGCAATCACGAAGATACTTGAGGGAATTTAGAGAAAAGAGAACAAAGAGATCGCGAACTGATTGAAGAATACTTGAACGAAGCACCGGAAGAATATTGAGACGACTTAAGGGGCACAGACGTAGAATAATTGAAGAACGAATTCGAAAACTTAGAACGAAGAAATATTCCAAAAAGATGGCCTCCGGATGATTGAGACAGAAAACAACTCCTGAAATACTCCGGATGGATGATAAGAATTTCTGACAAACGGGGTAATTTGCGAGGATAACCAGACGTAGAACCACGCGTCCTCGAGAGAATGGGCAAGATTTAGAGGAAAAACTCTTCTTCGGTCTTCAAATGTTGAGAATGACGACGAGAAACACCACCAAAAATTACTGAGATACTCCGGTAGAATGAAAAGCAGAGAGGTTGAGCCAACAATGAAAAGTATTTGACAGCGATCTTGGAGAAAGCATGTGACTGATGAAATTCATTCTTATGTCACACTTGAAAAGAATTTGAGAGTAACCCCGGGAGAATTAGAAGAGTGAGGTAAGATCCTAGGAAAAGACCTGTGGGTTAGGGCCCACTGAAGAGAAAAACACCGTTGGAAAGGATTGTTAAAGAGATAGATGATGCACCGGAAAAATTGAAATATTTGAATGAGGTGACAACCTCGAATTAATTGGAACACATACGAATCTCCTGAGATGTCTTGGGCTCTCCGGAAGGATAAACTGGCAAGAGGCGAACGACCAGGGAAAAACACTTGATCCAAGGAAAAGAATATGATCAATCCGAAAAACTTGAATTGAGTCCACCGGAGAAGAAAAGGAGATGAAGAATGTAAAAAAAAGATAATTCACCGACTGAAACAATTGAGGAAAGACTGAAGAGGCCTCACACGAATGAAATTGATGCCCGAATAGAGGCTCAAACTCCGGGAATAAAAGGGGGGAGGGCGGGAAAACACAGGCAACTAGAACGATGAATAATTGAATAGAGAAGCGCCGGTTGAAATGATTGAGGAGAGAATGCAAAGGCTTCGCACGAAAAGAATGGATACTCGATTACAGACTCCAGCTCCAAGATAAAAAAGGGTGGGCGGGTGGGAAAAGAAAACAACTGAGGATTGAACTTGGCAAAGATGAAGAGGCTCGAGTCAACCTGACGAGAAATGCACCGGATAAAAAGAGTTGAGTGTCACATCCCTAGCTGCTGCTAGTGCTCTAGGCTAGCTCATGTGTGCATCATGTTTAAATTCTGAAAACTTGAACTGAGGAATTTTGGAAGCCTCAAAAACTTAAATAAAAGAGGGGCAAAGAACCCTGGAAAATGCATTCAATGTTTTCAAAATGGCCTTAAATAATGTTGGTTATATTTTGGCAAGGGTTTTGCACCAAACCAAAAATAATGAACATTTTTGAGGAATATTTTGAGCACTGAATTTAAATCATTACTTTATTTGCATTTGGAACTATATTCATAATTTGTTAGAATAATAATTTCAAATACCCCTGAAATATTTTATAAGCTTTTGGAAAAGTCCATCTAGCAATATAAAATATTCAGAGAAGCTTTGGCATTGTTTGAATTATTATTTTTAATTCAAAACAGTGGCAAAAGATTAAATAAAAACAAAACAGAAGAAAAAAATAAAAAAGAGCAAAGCTTACCTGGCGCTTACCTCGCAGCCCACCTGGCCCAACTCTAGTGGCCCAGCCCACCATCGTAGCTCCTCCTGTCGTCTTCGTCCTCGGACAGAAGGACGAGCGTGTGGCCGCGGCGCGCGCGCACGCGCCCGAGCCACCTCCTGCTTGCCGCCCCGCCCCGGATCGGCTAAGGATGCCACGACCCCCCCTGGAACCCCCTCGTCCGCTCCCTTGCCCCCTGCTCTCTCCCTCTCACTCCCCTGCTCTTCCCCCCCCCCCATGACCGAAAGCCTCCGTCGACGTCGCTCGCAACCACCGTGGCCACCAGCCCTCCCTCGCCCATCCAGCGTGCTCGAGAGCTCCATCACGACATCCTCGACCTCCCCACCAAGCCATGGAACTACGGACGCGCCACAACATCGCCGGCATCGCCGTTTCCATCGCCGGCCACCGAGGATCTTCATCGTCAATTCGCCACCATCGTCGCGTCCCCGAGCCGGCTAACCATCCCTACGGCACCGCTGTGAGCTCCTACGCCTCCCCTCCCTCTTCCCCCTTCGATTGCGCCCTGTAGCCTCGATTCCACCGGAGCCGCGAGCTCGGCTCCGCCGGCGATGTCGCCGCCGTCACTGCAGACAGCAAGGCTCGAAACCGAGCACGGCACCATGCTCCTAGCATCTTCAGGAGCTCGGCGAGCCCCTTAACCATCCCTCCCGTCCTCTGTGGCTTCGCCCCGCTCGAACCCGAAGCTCCGGCCGCCGCCGCAAGCCCCACTCCGGCGAGCGCTGACCACCCCTCGTCCTTCCGTCGCCTTCTCCGGATGCACACGAGCGCTAGGAACCCACAGAGCCTCTCCGCGCGGCATTTGGACGCCGGAGCAAGAAACCCGAGGGTCTCCGCCGTCTCGGCCTCGCCGGCGTCAAGCCACCGGTGGGTTAGGCCCTGCTGACCAGGGGTTTGACCCCCCCTGGGTCGATGACAGGTGGGGCCAGCCCCCCCTGTTAATTAGTTTAGTTTATTTTAATTTAATTACCCCCTACTGACGCTGACATGTGGGCCCTAGTGCCCTAATCTTTAATTAAGCTAAACTAAACCCCCCCGGTTTAACCCGTGTCACTGACGTGTGGACCCCACACGTCAGGTTTGACCTGGACCGCCCGTTGACCTGCTGAGGTCAGCATGAGGTCATGCTGACGCAATAATTCCTTTCTGGAATTAAAATAAATTAGGAAATGATTTATTAATTCCAGAAAATAGCTAAAACTTCAATAAATCATAGAAATTCAACCGTAGCTCCAAATTAAATAATTTATATATGAAAAATTATCAGAAAAATTCAAGGAATCCATCTGTACCATTTTCATGCATGTTAGAACAACTTATAGCTGCTGTTTAGCACAAATCAATTAAATGGCATTTGAATAATCACATATGGAGTTTGAATTTGAATTTTGTATTCAAACCAACTTCATTTAATCTGTTGCTAGGTGCATTAGCCCAAAACACATTCATTTTGCCATGTCATGATCATGCATCATATTGTGCATTGCATTGATCGTGTTCTTTCTGTGTTTGCCGGTATTGTCCCCTCTCGATAGACGTGATACCGATGATGTGATCGTTGACACTGATGAAGACTCAATGTTATCTTCAGAAGTGCCAGGCAAGCAAAACCCCCTTGTTCATTCCGATAAAATCCCACTCTCTCGCTCCTGCTCTCTTTTACTGCATTAGGACAACAACGATTCAACTGTTACTTGCTGCGGTAGCTGAACCCCTTTATCCTTTGCATGACCTGTCATTGCCACAGTAAATAGATGAAACCCACTAGCATGAGTAGGAGTTGTTTGAGCCCTGTTGTGCCTACTCATTCATGTTTGTTTGTCATGCCTGCTACTGCTTAGAGTTGAGTCAGGTCTGATTCATCGGGGATGAATCAGAGGCGTGTGAACATGTCCTACTGTGTGTGAGCTAAGTGTGTGAACACGATTTGGTAAAGGTAGCGGTGAGAGGCCATGTAGGAGTACATGGTGGGTTGTCTCATTGCAGCCGTCCTCAGGAACTGAGTTCTGTGTTTGTGATCCATGACCAGTTACTACCACACATTGGGTTCCGGTAACTCGACCCCTCTCGACTTATTAATCAACATGATCTCTGTCCAGGAGTTGCAACTAGTTTCTGGCGTTTGTAGGTAGTGTTAGTAGTCTACCAAGTGGCACCCGGTACAGGTGGGCTTGGGACAGACTAGGCACAGTGGCCCGGTGTACCAAGTGGCACCCGGTTGGTGGGCTTGGGAACCCTGCTCACATCGTTTGGGGCCGTGAGCGACACCCCGGCCGGATCTCCTTGCGGATGGAACCCGAATAGGCGATAAACCTGGACTAGAGACTTGTTCGGTTAGTCAGGTCGTGGCCGACTCCCTCGCCCGGCTTCCGCTTGAAGGTTGCCGAGGTACATGACGTGTACAGGGCGGTAAGTGGCGAGAGCGTGTGTGAAGAAGTACACCCCTGCAGGGTTAACATCATCTATTCGAATAGCCGGATTCCTCGGATATGGAAACTTGGACCCCTT
>NC_057804.1:377416745-377423305 GCF_018294505.1 Triticum aestivum | reverse complement strand
CCTTCTCCCCGGGAAGCTCCCTTCTCCGGAGCCGCGAAACCTCAGCCCCACCTCCATGGCGCCCCCCACCGCACCAATTTCACAGCCGCCCTCCTCCCTAATGCCGGAGAGCCTGTCCAATTGCCGTCGTGCACTGGGCCGTGTGCCTCTTACTCCGTGCTGCTGGTGTTGCCTCGACAACGGCCGCGTGAACTGTACCGGAGCCGATTCACCCCCGCCGTTGTTCACGGTGCCGGAGCGGCTCCAACTTTGGAGCCGTCCAGAGACCTGGCGCTGCTTCCGCGTAGCCGTCGACCATGGCGACATCGCTCTTGCCCTGCCGCTAGTCGCCACCGCAACCATGCTGGCCTCACCGACTCGGTAGCTGGACCTGCCTACTTCACCATGCCGCCAGATACGTTGCACCCTCATCTGAAATCACTTTATTTAGGCGTCAGTTGTCTGAATTTTTATTCTGGGCCAATCGATTCCAAATGGGAAGCAGCACCCCTCGAGGCGGCGGATCTCCTAGGCTGCCGGTTGGCTGGTGTCTAACATAAGGGTGCGGGGCCGTAAGTTCGCCGCGGAAGCAGCGCTTAGATGGCTATCTTTTAGAGTTGCGTGGGTTGAAGGTATTGCCGCCGCCGGATCTGGATGACGGGGAGTCTTTGTGGATTGGCCCGGGGGCGGCGCAACCACGGCAGTGCGATGGGGCGTGGAGCGGGGTTTTGGACGGGGCCACGGACGGCAGAGGCAGGATGCTCTGCCGTTGGTCGCTGGCTTTACGGGGAAGATTCCGAACAGTGTCAGTCGGGAGGCACAAGACGGCCATCAAGGCATCCGGCGTAGATCAGACAGTACCAAAATAAAATAAAATCATGTGACCCCAATTTAGTCTTCAGTCAACAGACGTGTGACCACTCTCGTACCTTGCTGTTGATCTCTTAGTGTATTTCTTCGGATCAAAGAGATATGTCGTTCTTAACATTATGCGTTATCTGCATCTTCAGACACACCGTCTTCCGACTCACCGCAGCTGCTCCAACAAGGGAAGCATACACCAGAAGGGAGCTACAGTCCCCACCCAACAGTTCCCTGCATCGAATGCACATACCCGACATGGACAGCCACAACAACTACAGGGCCATCGACAAGTCAGCACATGATGCTCACTCCTATGGATGGCAGCCAGATAGGTTGTACCCTCATCTTACTTGTGTGCAACATTTATGGCTTTGTTATTCATCTAAGCACGGAAAATAGATCATCACATTTCACTGTATATTCATGCTGATCTCTTACGGGTCTTGTTCAGGAGTTCACGTTGTTCCATAGTTCAGCTAAGATACTTGTTCTTTAGGTAACGCTATTCCATAGTTATCATCCATCAGCCAATGCTATCCCACAGGCTGGTGATTATAGTATTATACCACTTCCAGTTTTACCTATGTTGTTCTTTAATACTTTTGTGTGCCATCTAGTTAATCTCGAGTACAAACAATACATATTCTGTAGCTTTCATCTGTGTTCTCCCTTTAGTTTATGAGACCTGTTGCTGCTAGTTAACCCCAGTACTACTATTTATGTCGTCTCCTACAGTCACTCATTTACATAAATCTAACTACTAGTTGCCTTCCATGCATGTCAGATATAATTGCACACACTGATATATCAACAAGAACCTCACGGAGCAATGTAAAGGCCAATAAACTTGATGTCAATGATACCCAATATGATGGAACATGTAAAGGCAGTTCTTCAAAAGACTTGCTGAAAGATGATGAATCCTCTTCACCCCACAAGGTCCTTGCTCTAACTTGGCCTGTGATATGGGTACAACATGCATATAATGTCCTGGAGTGTATCTACTCTATTGCAATGCCATGTGCTTAGCATGCTGATCATGCATGTAAATATGTCATGCCTTCCTGTTTTTCAGTACCTATTCCATTCATGATAACATGTTTTCAAATTCAAGTACTGTCATTCTACTCTATCGCAATGCCATCTGCTTAATTTGGACACCATGCTTCTGAATATCTTATGCATAGTTATTCATCAGTATGTACTTCATCTGTCTGCCATACCATGTTTTTTTACATTGAAGTGTTGTGCTAGTGCTTTGTTGCAATGCCATCTTATTTTCCCAAATATACACGTGTATGTTGCCTTAGTTATTTCTGTACGTATTCTGCTAGCATATAGTTTTACATTCAACTAGTTTTTTTTGCTGTGTTGTCCTGTCGTATCCCTAGCTCTTACACCATACTCCCTCCGTCCAGATTACATGTTGCCGAAATGGATAAAAAAGGATGTATCTAGAATTGAAATACGCCTAGACCCATCCATTTTTTTCCGGATGGAGGGAATACATGTCAATATGTCATGCCTTTCTATTCTTCAGTACCTATTCCATCTCTCTGCTATCGCATGTCTTATAATTAAAGCACCATTCTTCTATACAAGGCATGCAAGGGGAAGACGACTATGTTAGAATCTAAAGGGTTACAAACAAGGCCTTTGCAAAAGATCCAAATGCCAGGAGATAATAAACCAACTCTAGTTTTTATAGATACTGCTCCAGCACAGAGAAACCCAACTCCTACTGATAATAAGCAGATTCCAGTGGCCAAAGAACTAGTCCGCTCCAGTCGAGCAAAAACATGTCAACTCAATTCTAAGAAGCGTGTGTGTATCCTTGCATCATGAAATTTTATAGCATGCTGATCATATTTTCTACATGTTTCTTACCCATCTCTCTTTTAGAAAATAAGCTTAACAGATAGAAGAATTTCTGCAATGGTATCGCTTATGAGGAAAGATTCTTGCAGGAATTCTCTGTGCTCCAATGTAGATGTAAGTACCTGTTGTATATCACTATATTTTTACATCAGCATATATTTTGTTAATCGGCGTGAATCCAACCTTTATTTGAGCTAAATTTAGTTGTAGCAAAATGTATGATTAAAGGCCACAATGTTGATTTTTGTAAGGAAAACTGCTTGGTAGTTTTGCATCCTGAGCTGCATGAGTGTACTATATCATATCAGTGGGTTTGAATACTTTGGTTCTGCAGTGGGTTTTTCAGTGTTTTTTTACTGTGTTGTCCTGTCGTATCCCTAGCTCTTACATCATACTCCCTTCGTCCGGATTAAATGTCGCAGAAATGGATAAAACTGGATGTATCTAGAACTGAAATACGCCTAGACCCATCCATTTATTTCCGGATGGAGGGAATACATGTCAATATGTCATGCCTTTCTATTCTTCAGTACCTATTCCATCTCTGTTGTAGCATGTTTTATAACTGAATCACCATTCTTCTATATAAGGCATGCAAGGGGAAGACGGCTCTGTTAGAATGTGAAGGGTTACAAACCAGGTCTTTGCAAAAGATCCAAACACCAGGAGATAATAAACCAACTCCATTTTTCATAGATATTGCTCCAGCACAGAGAAACCCAACTCCCACTGATAATAAGCAGATTCCAGTGGCCAAAGAACTAGTCCGCTCCAGTCCAGCAAAAGAATGTCAACTCCATTCTAAGAAGCGTGTGTGTATCCTTGCATCATGAAATTTTATAGCATTCTGATCATATTTTCTACATGTTTCTTACCCATCTCTCTTTTAGAAAATAAGGTTAAACGATAGAAGACTTCCTCCATTGGGATTGTATTCGAGGAAAATATCTTGCGGGAATTCTCTATGCTCCAATGCTGATGTAAGTACCTGTTGTATATCACTATATTTTTACATCAACATGTATTTTGTTAATCGGCATGAATCTAACCTTTATCTGATCTAAAATTAGTTGTAGCAAAATGTTAAAGGCGCCAATGTTGATTTTTGTAAGGAAAACTGCCTGGTAGTTTTGCATACTGAGCTGCATGAATGTACTATCTCATATCACGCACATTACTGAATTGTAGTGCTTCTTTGGTTGCCCATTCATTCATTGTGTCAATGTTGCTTTCGTACTACCTTACCTGGCTGATGATAGCTGTGCCATATTGTGTTAATTTGGTGTAGGCTACTTTCCCAAACGTTCGTTGTGTCAATGTTGCTTTCCTATTATCTGACTTGGCAAATGATAGCAATGCTAGTGTGTTAATTTTGTGTAGGCTGCTGAAGATAAGAAGACAAACTCTGAAAACAGCAAGGCAACCCCATTGTTTCTTTCCAGTAAATCTAGGCCAGGTAATATGGCAATAACTCATGATTAATCTGTTTGGTTCCCGTCCTAATTTATGTTATGATGCAGTGGTCGAGACACTCTCCACTATCAATAATACAAGCCTGCCAAAATCGCCATCTGAATCTGTTCAGTATCCTCTGTCTCGAATGCAACGGAATAAATGTATGTTTGTGAACCAATTATGGCTGAAGCAATGATGGAAATGGTGGATGAATCAGAGGTATAGAGTCGTGCGACACAACAACTGATCAATGTTTTCAGAGACAGTGTAGCAAAGCAGAAAGAACTTGCCCACATGCTTATGGGCGTCATCTGTGCTGAGGTTGCAGATTGTGACGTTGTAGATGGTTAGGTTCTGCTCATTTATTTGCACTGGTATCAATCTTTGATTGCCCAGTGGATGTAATTTCCTGTAATATATGCTGGATGTGCAACGTTATTCCCTGTATGCTGTACCTTTGCGTGATCGGTTTTGGTCCTGTGCATAATTGCTCGTCGTAATGGGCTAAAATTATCTAATTTGGCCTAAAGACATGTACGAACTTTAGTGGGCCCATTAAGTTAATGGGTCGTTACTAGGCCGAAAGTTAATGGTCGGCCCTCTTACCTCCCGGGTCATTAACAGGCCGACATCGAAGCGGGCAACAGGTGGCCCCAGTTTATTTCACGGGCCGTTACTAAGTTTGGGCTACATATGGCCCAACTATACTGTAGGCCTTTAGCAGGCCGAAAGAGACAGCGGGCTTGTACTGGACCATGAAGACCATGGGCCGCTAAGAGGCCGAAAGTCAGGTCGTATTGTAAATGGCCCAACTGTGTTATGGGCCTTTAGCATGCCGAAAGAGAAGCCGGGCTGGTATTGGACCATGAAGGGAATGGGCCGTTAAAGGGCCAAAACTAAGGTCCGACTACAAATGGCCCAACTCATTTATGGTCCGTTAATAGGCGAAAGTCACAGAGGGCCGGGAATTGGCCCAACACTTAAATGGGTCGCTAAAAGGCCAAAACTCAGGTCCGACTAAAAATGGCCCAACTGATTTATGGGCCGTCAATAGGCTGAAAGTGACACCAGGCCAGAAAATTGGCCCAACACTTAAATGGGCCGCTAAAAGGCCAAAACTCAGGTCCGACAACAAATGGCCCATCAAATTTATGGGCCGTCAAGAGGCTGAAAGACACACCGGGCCGGAAACTAGCCCAACATTTAAATGGGTCACTAAAAGGCCGAAAGATGTACATCCTGAAAATTGGCCCATCCATTAAACGGGCCGTTAACAGGTCGAAATCTCATCGGGCCGATATTGAGCCCATATATATAGCGGGCTGTTAACGGGCTCGAAGTGACGATGGGCTGCAATGGTGTCAAATATTTAATGGGCTGTTGACGGGCCAAATTGGCTCATCTCATATGGGTCGTGGCCTTAAATGGACCTGACACAAGTAGGCCTTATATGGGCTGGCCTGCTAATTTTTACTGGGCCGGCCTTTTCACAGGAATGGGCCTCTGTTGGGTCGTGCCACGTGTCGACATACCATAGGCGTCTTCCGTCCAATGAGTGGATGACATCTGTCCAAACAGTGAGCCGACACGTGTTTCCTCCAGCCAATGATGATTTTACACGTGGAAAATTGTCACACCCTAGCTAGTCATGCATTAGATTGTTGCATCATGTTTATTCTTTCACCAGAAACCTGAAATGGGGATGACCGAACCCCCAGTCCCCTCTGAAACCAACTAGGGTTTACTAAAAACTTTTTCAATGAACCTGAAATGCCCTTCTAAAATGCCCATCATTTTTGTCTTGGTTCAGAACCTCTGCCAAAAGTGGTGCACATTTTCCTAGGCCATCCTAGGGTTTTTTGAATTAAATCATAAGTATTTGAATTTGGGCATTTAAAATTATATAACATATTTAAATGCTCAAATAACTCCAAACTAAAATGTTTCATGTTGGAAATAATCCAACTATGGACCAGGAGTAGTTTGGTGATTTTTGGAGTTGCCTAGGTATTTTATTTAATTCAACAAAGTTGCACAAGTATCAAAAAAGAAAAACAGAAAACAGAAGAAATGGGGAAAGCTTACCTGGCGCCCAGCACCCGGCCCACCTGCCGGCCCAGCCCAGCACCGCGCCAGCGAGCTGCTTGCCGGCCAGGCAGGCAGGCAGGTGCTCGACGGCGAGCACCGCATGGGTGCCACGCACCTGCTCGCCGCCTCGCCGCCTCCCTCGCCCGGCTAACGCCGTGAACCGGCCTCCCTCTCTCCCCCGAACCCCCCAGACACCCCCTCTCCTCTCCAGCTCCTCTCCCTCGCTCTCCCACGCCATGGCCGACGCCATCGCCGCCACCCCCTCGCCGTAGCCACGCCCTCCGTCAACCCCACGC